>NC_029776.3:102469574-102578301 GCF_000817695.3 Arachis duranensis
TTTCAAGTGTGAAATTTTTGGATGAGCTTGAGCATTTAGTCTCAAGAAGAGTGTTAAGTGTTAACATTATACTTTCCAGGTGCGGTCATTTTCCCGGATATTGTATAACGCAAAATGCTTTATACTAAGCTACCCTTTCAATTGTTGTTTACAATTATTTTTCGAATTGATTTATAAATTAGTGTTAGTTATATATGGTGCAGATTCACAGGTGAATGACCTTAGCCATAAGGATTCCTTCATTTATTTTGGGCACCATGGTATTTCAGTTACCAATGGCCGCAAGCACACATTATACCATCCCTATGTTCCTTCCCTATCTGTCTTCCTCTACGCACAAAGTTACGGGACCTATTAATTCTCTATGCTTCAGCCTTCCATTTTCAGCTTCGAAGTTCAACACTCCTTCTATCGGAGCCACCAGGTTAGTTGCCAATTCAAATATCCTGTCTATTATGGTTTTCATATTATTATTAGTATTTCTTAATTTTCTTGATTTGTCCCAATATTTGTCAATTTGCATTTCTATGGATGATTTCAGAGTGTAAGGAAAGACTTTTGCTTTCAGGTCAAAAATACTTCTGTCACCAAGGCTTGCAGGTCGGGTATGCATGGTCAATGGGTTGCTGGGTGATGATTCTTTTACTTCTGTGGAGCCCGAATCAAACAATTCAGAAGAGGTTAATGTCTTTTTCTTTTCTTTTCTTGTGAACTTGTGTTATTTCAGGAAATGAAAGGAAAAAAAAAGGTCATTACAAGTAATATTGCATATTGGATTTCGTACTTAGGCTTTCTAGCTTTTCATAGCTCTAAGCTTGGCATAGAAAATTAAATGTTATTAACAAATGGGAGGTTTCTCCGGTTCCCTTATGAAATTCAAGGATACTGATTTAACAGAATTAATACCAATTACTTGTAAGGCCACATATGGTCTTCTTCCCTGATGTGTGTTATGCGTGAGGCAAATTCACATACCTTTTACATTGCCTGATGCTGTGTTTTTATGGAACGATTTGTTTAGCATCTTTGATGAATGTTAGGTGTGTCCTGCAACACTAGAAGAATTTCTATTGACTAGGTTTGTTGGATTTGCCGATTTGGTAGTAGAAAAGAGGAAAATATCTGTGGCACTATGCAGTTTTTGCCATTATTTGGTTGGAGCATTAACATACTTTCTATGCAAATTTCTGACAAGCATGTTTTATAGAGGACTTTCTCTGTTTTGTTTTGGTTTTGTATAGGGGAACCCTCCTTCTCATCTTAATGAATCTCTTTCATTTATATAAATATATTACATGTTATTCATTTAGAATTTAAAAAGTATTAATTTTTGTTTGTTCATTGCTGATGTAGAGTTGAAGCTGTCTTTATTATTTTCATTCAAGAACTTCTTTCAAAACCTGTTTCTGACCTTTATTGTTATTCTCAAATATTGATGTGTATGTATTCTAATCAGTTTCTCTTTTGTCCTACTCTGCTTTTGTGCTTTTTGAATGAATTAATACAATGTTTTTTGTGGCTTAGTTATTGTTATCGAATGGCTACCAGTTCTGTATGTGGCTTCATATCATGAAGAATGACATTTAGTTTCTTCTTTTATGATATCCTCATAGCAAAGTTGCCGTTTGATAAATTTCTTTGATCTGGATCACATAAATCAATTAAGTACCCTTCCTAGATGCCACCAGGTGAGAGGCTCATACGCTGGACTGCCCTTATATATATTAATTATGTGCTGCTGTATGCAGGGTGCTAGTATTGACTTAAATCTTCCAAGAAGAAGTTTGCTTGTACAATTTACATGCAATTTGTGTGGTGAAAGAACAGAGAGGCTTGTTAACAGATTAGCTTATGAAAGGGGTTCTGTTTTTGTTCAGGTACCTATTTATATCTTAGGTCTTTTTGTTAATGTATATGTAGAAAGTTTTATGTCTCGAAATATTGTTTGAAAGCGGTTAGCACTGATTCTTTTTAAGAGAAAATGCCACTACCCATTCTCCGACCCTCTATTCATTCATGTTCTTGGTAAAGCAGAATAATGATGTGAAACAACGCGTATCAGATATAAATTGAAGGATTAGAGACCACTGGTTAAATAAGACACATGATTCAGCTCTAACATAGTTCATACACTTTGCTCAAAGTGGAGTAGTACTTTTTTACGTATCTAAGGAAAGTAGAGAACTACACCTTAAAAACTAGCGGTTAAAGGAGAAGAACCACACTTTTTAAATTCAACACCAAACATCCCATGCTACGCGATGTGGGATTTTGGGTACCCCATAATACCTAAGTCGCTAACAATGCTCTGGTTTTTGAAAGGCCAACCTCCATGTCAGCTTCACTCTATCAACACTGACCTTGCCAATTGGCTATTGGTTATCAATATATGATATTTACCTTAATCTTAGTCTATAGGTAACCTGGATCTGATACCATTCTTTAAGCATCTAAGGAAAGTGGGGAACTACAACTTTAAAGCTAGCTATTAAGGAGGAAGAGCCAATCTTCTTAAAATACAACAAACGTCCCATGTTATTCGATGTGGGACTTTGGGTGCCCAAAATACCCAAGTCTCTAAATGCTTCGGGTTTCATATGCAACAAAAAGATATCTTTAAAATTTAAGGTTAAATTTTGCTGCAATACCATTAGACTAGCTATGTTATCTAGGATGGAGTGTTAGACAGTTGAGGGTGAGCAAGCATGAATATAGGAATAGTGTGGCTGAGATGAGGATATTTCAATGGATGAGTGGCCATACTCGAATGAAGAAAACATGAGAGAAAGTTAGAGTGGTGCCTATTGTTGAAAGATGTAGAATCTCACTTTAAGGTAGTTTGGACATGTTGAGAAACAACTAGCAGAGCATCTGGTTAGAAAGGTAGATCTAAGAGGTCTCTGAATGAGGTCATCATGGGAGATCTAAGAATAAATTGGCTCACTTCTAACATTATTCATGATAAGGTGCGATGATGTTCTTTGAATATATATCCAACTCTATGTAGTGTGATAGAAACTAGTTTAGTTTACAAGAGGAGAGGTAAGTAGTCTATTTGCTGGTTTAGTTGTTTTCGTTCCTAATTGCTGTTAATTGGCTCTGTTTGCTCCTTTTGAGCTGCACTAACTGGCATAAGGGCAATAGTCTTAGTCCTAGCTTCTGCCTATAAATAGTAGTTGATTGGTTAGTTTTAGTTTGTGTGAAAATTCTGTTAGATCAGTTAGAATAGGAGAGGAAGAACTCCCTCCATAGTTGGTATTTCCAACATTGTATTCCAAAAAAGGATTGTGATTTGCAATCCCTAGTTCATTAATAAAGCCTGCCAATTCTGTTACTATCTGAACCTATCATAGTGGGATGTGTATTGATATTGTCACAACTCAAATGATTACTACAACACTGACTTAGCATGTTCTACTATTCAATGCCCACGTATCTTAGATAATCTAAACATTCTGCTCTCGTTCTCATAGTAAACCTGTTCTCTTTAATTTTTTATTTTTTTTATGCTCAGAGATAGAGAGGACTATATTTAGTTCATATAGTAGTAAACATGATTTGTTAAGAACCTTATACCATTGTCTGATTTGTGTAGCATATTAATTATTGTTGTATAGTTCATATGATACCACTTAGCCACTTACTTTATTTTATTATAATTGAAATATGTTTACTTCCATAACATGATTATCATATTCTCTTTCTTTTTCCTTCTGCTCTTTGGAGCTGACTGCTTGATCTCTTGCAACATGATAATCCGTTTATGAAGCAAATATTTCGTTTTTCCATATATTTGCATTAGGTTCAGTATTTTGAACTTTTTGGGGCTAGAAAAGAGCATTTTTGGAGATCTTTAATTTTCATTGACATTTACCTTTGGCAACTTGTACCTGATTAAGAACAAAAGGAAAAGGAACATTTAGCAAGGTCAAAAAAGTTACAATAATTTGAATTGAAATTAATTGCACATTACATATCTAATAATAAAAAAATATTAATGTTATTCTATACAATAAAGTTTATGGGTAGTATTCCTTAACAAGAGTATAAATGTTAAAAAATGTGTTAAATTAGCAATGACATAGAAAATCTTTTAAATTAATCAATAATAAAGATAATTATTTATTTCAATCTATTGTTCGAAAATGAAATTTATATTTGAATGCATGAACTTATTTTAAAATAATATATGTTTTGTTTAGATTGTAATAAAATAATTCTTTCATATAATAACTTAGTAATAATCTGTTTATATTCTTTCGACTAAATAGTATTTCCACAATCAGAAGTTTCAATATTATATTTTCAATATAAGTGAAAGAGGGACACTTTCCATCGGCCTTTCACTAGTTGCCACTTGCCAAATCTGTTCTCCAATTTAAGCATATTAATGTGAGCCATATCTGCAAAATAATTGAAGAGGGACAGAGTTTTTCTTTCAAGAAAAGAAAATTAATTTCCTGTCCCAGCCATCTACCGTTTCTGACATGAGTTTGTTGATCATCACATATCCGAAAAGTAACTGCTGGCATTCAGCATATTAGCACGTTTCAAAAAGCTTTGTAATGGCTAGAATATTGTGTGCATTTATCATTGAACTGCATCTATGCTGATGATCTTGTGAATAGTCTTCAGGTTCCACGTGTTTTTTTTTTTTTCCCCTTTTGCTTAGTGTGCTTGCTTTCTTTAACCTTCTTGATGATGACCATTTGATTGTGCATTTTATCATCATGGTCATATTTGTATCAGTATATTGTTATTGTTATTTTCACGTGCATACTTACTCTATGGGAAGTAACTGGAACTACATGTTATTAGTGTGCAGGCTGTCTTCGGCATCATAAGTTAGTTGACAATCTCGGACTTATCACGGAGTACGACTTTCGGGAGGAAACAAACATAGAGTCAGAAGTCGATCAAATTTAATGTGCAACTCGGGTGAACATTTTTATGTAATATTTCCAGATTGCTTCCATAATCCAAAAAATTCATATTCGTTAATATTTCTGAATACATATCACCATAAAGAATTTAATAGGAAAAAATATATATCAGAGGTACAAATTTCCATTATTCAGATCTATGCACATAAAATGATTTTATATTTTGCAAACAAAATAACTGATTCGAGTGAATCCATGGTCACAACGAGGCTGCTATGAGCTGAAGCCTGTCATAGCTAGCAAGATGATGGCAATTCCAGCCGTTGCCCATATATTTCTCCCATGCTGATAGTTTGATGGTGATCCATTCTGCGAAGTTAAAAAGGGAAAAATAAATTTGTTAGAAAATATTTCATTCTTGATCTGTGTTTCTATTATATTATTTATAACTGTAATTTATGGTTTGCTGGCAAAAGACATTACCAAATTCAGACCCGGTGCTGGTGCTGGTGCTGTATCCGAATCTGCTGTGGAATCCGGTGGTGCTGGGGGACTCTTGTTGACAATTGTTGGTGCTGGAGCTGGTGCATGATGTTTTTTGTGCTTGCGCCTGTGCCTTCGTTTCTTGTGCTTGGCAGGTGCTGGTGTTGGTGGTTCTATTACAGGAGTTGGTGCTAGTGCTGGTGGGGGAGAAACAGGTGCGGGTGCTGGTGCTCTCTGTAGTGGCGTAGGTGCAGTGGCTGGTGGTGCTTGGACTGGTGTTGGGGATATTGTTGGTGGTGGCAATGGTGGTGGTGTCGCAACAGGCGGCGGCGGCAACGGTGGTGGTGTGGTTGGAGCTGAGACAGGTGAAGCTTTTGGTGGTTGTGGTGGTGGCACCTTTGGGCTCGAAACAGGTGCAACCTTGGGGGCTGGTGATGTCACAGGAGCAGGTTTTGGAGCCACATTTGCTGGAGGCTTGCTAGCCACTGGTGGTTTGCTTATGGTTGGAGGGGAAGCTGCCACTACAGGTGCCGTAGCTGCTTTTGGCGTCGACGCTGCAGGTGGCGGCTTTGAGGGCGCTGTTGCCGGAGCCTGTGCGTTAATTGTTACTAGCTGGAAGCAGAGGCTTGCTAAAGCCACTGTCCAGAACGTTGAAGCCATGTTTTATGATTTGTGATTTGGTGTGGACTAAGTGAGAATTTGCTTGCTATTTAAGGGCCATGGTGATGCCTTGAAAAAAGTTGAGAAAGTATTGCGTGTATGTATGATCTGTGTGGAAGGAGTAATGTAGCCTTCAAGTGATTGCGACATCACACTAATCATCTTACAAGCAAAGTTGACGATTATAGGTTCAATTGGTTTTCCTCGAATCGATGTCTTATATCTGAAGTTTAGTTCAAATGTTCTTCATATTATGACCTAAGTAGTTTATTTACTTGAGAATGCTCTATCTAGTATTTTTAAGCACACTTAAATTGATATTTACTAGAGGTGTTATCGATTCGGTTTGGTTCGGTTTTAGACCAAAAACCAACCGAACTGATACAATTTTTATAGAATATCAACCAATTGGTTTGCTGTCTGTGCAACAATCGAACTGAATCGAAAGCAGTTTGGTTCGATCGGTTTTTTCGGTTTTTAAATAGTTAGAAAATTAATCTCAGTAAAATGATGTTCAAAACAATCAATAAACTGAAATAACATTACATTACATTCAAATTCAACACAATTTTAACTTATTCCAACAACTAAACATAAAACAAACACATTTATTAAGTCTAAAATTTCCATTTCAATGCATTACTAAGCCACTTGGTTCGGTTTGATTTCTGCCGAGCTAACCGAATCGATCGGTTTAATTCGGAAAAAAATCAAAAAACCGATTTTTTCGGTTTTCTATTCGGTTGTAAATTTTGACTCGATTTTGCGATAAATTTCGATTCGGTTTAGTAACTTACACCCCTAATATTTACTAGAATAGAGTAAGGTGGGTGAGGGAAAAAAATTATTGGTAAAGTTTATTGAATTATCCTCCGGAAAATTTAATACAAATGCGCATTATTTTTATTTGGTTTCTCATAGTATTTTCTAACTTGACATGTCAAAGACTAATTTGTCGCGGACCAAAGCTTCGTTTAAGAGTTTGTCGTTGGCTAATAGATTGTCGTATATACAAGGCAGAATTCAAACCTTGACACTTGTTTAAACAGAAGAGTCAACTAAATATACGACAAAAGATGTTATGTTATTTTTAATCGGGTGTTCTGCTCATGACTACTTTATTATTAAATCTTTGTTGAACGAGATAAATAAGAGAGATGAATAAAAGTTGAACAATTGGGGTGGCTATAATTACACAAAACATCACTCAGTATAACTGAGTAACTGACCCTAGGTTTAATATTTGGCGCAGACATGATTTTGCCTACAATTTACATCATACATTCGTATTATGAGCGATGTGTAAGTATGAGGTCGTTCTCACTTTCTGTTGATATCTGATGGTCCAACATAAAAAGCGATTGTGATGTTTTAGCTGCAGTGTAATCGTTGTACATACTCCAGATTTCTCTTTCTTGTAAATGATCACAAAGACAGATAGGGTCTACTATATCATATAAGTATTGTCATAATTCCAAACGAAACAATCAAAGAATAACTTTGTAACAAAGGTTGCCAACAGTATTTTTGTTAACTTCTGGAATTACTGTCGTTGACAGCATAACCGATTGAATATGATCTAGAAGTGGGGAATAGAAATGGAATATTGTACTCTTCACTATGACTACTCTCATCATGTTTGAAAATTTTTATTTAGAAAGCTCATTTAAAACATGAGGGAAAATTATGTGCTAATAGGTCATTTACAAACAGAATACGTGGAAGATGTCATGTAACTTGTTGAGGAACTTGGCGTGGTGATGCCGGTGAGTAAGTGAGAGGCGAGAAGGCTCCTTTGGCGATTCGTCTTTCTTCTGTTTCCTCCTCAGCTGAAAGAATTGCTGCATTACGTCTGCGCACTCATTTTCCAAGATGCCTCGTCGTATCATAATCTTCGGATGAAATGGATGAACTGGAGCAGGCGGCATATCTCTGGAATCTGAGCTTTCTCCTCCCTCGGGGAAAAGCCTGCAAAAAAGTTCAGTCATTTTTATTTATTTGTTTGGCCTTTCATAAATCATCTATAGAATCTCTGATGCACTGAATAAGTGAATACAAGTAACTTTCCATGACTCAATTCCCACCAGGAAAATTAGTCACTTCAAAAAGATGGTATAATGGTTTTTTTTTTTTCCAGATGCAAGTTATGTCAGTTTTAAATATATAAGTTTCTTCCTAAACCATGCAAAACACAAACCAAATTGTAGGCCTCTATTAATGGATCTCATAGAACAGTACAAATGGAATTTGGTATCCAAACATTCCTCTTTATAAAAAAAAGGGCAGCCTGGCAGTGCACAAGCATTCCGCATTAACACAGGGTCCGGGAAAAAGTCGCACCCAAAGAGTGTAATATCCTTAGCCTAATTACATCAGTAACTGTTTCCACGGCTTGAACCTGTAATCTTCAGGTCACATGGAGACAACTCAACTGTTGGTCCAAAGCTCCCCTTCCCAAATATTTCTCTTTATTTGGCCATATTATATAGTTCAAACTTTAGACAACTCAAATGCAATTGGTATGATTTATGTTTCAGGGTATAAATATTACTATTCTTTTTCTTTCCCGATATTGTTATGGTGAATTATATGGTAAAGATGTAAGTTTACAGATCTTTCTTTTTATGGGATGAAAGAGAGATTGAAAAAGGTAGGACCCACATTTTGAATAATAATAAAATAATAAAAAATAACTATAAAAGGAATTTATTTTCTCTCTCTATATCACTCAATCTGTATAGTAGAGAACGGAAGTTAGGTGCACATTTTTTTCCTCACTAAAATGCCGTTACTTTGCATATATTCATACCTTTTTTACTTGAACCTATGACCTTTTAATTAGAGTATAAATACTTATCATTTAAACTAGTTTCACATTTGTTATTATTATACACATTTGATAAATAAAGAAGTAGACACATAGACACGTTGGTATCTATTTAATATTTTAGTAGTATGAATTCCCTCATTTTCTTTCAACAGTTTATTAATGCACAACCAAAATCAATTTCACCAAGCTACCCCAAAGACAATAAACCAGTTTTTGTCATGAAAAAGATGTACATAAGACTCAACTCCCCTTGCCACCCAATAACTATACACCATACATGCATGTCAGCTGCATACCTGATCCAGCTTCCATCAGCTCCAAGAAGCTTATTGGGAGCTCCCCACACAACAGTATCTACTCTTGCCTGAAGAATGGCACCAGCACACATTGGACAGGGCTCAAGCGTAACATAAAGTGTAGTTCCCTGAAAGTTAGAAAAATTTGTCGCCAACAAATGAGACATGAAACTAATTCTTGCATCACATAAGTAATAATAGATGTCAATGATTCCTCAAGACAGACCAAATTACCATATGATCCTTGAAACGAAGTTAGCTAATAACACATCATTTACTTTTCCTCCATTCCAAACCACCTTTATCAAGTACTGCTAAAGGTAATTTGAACTTATGATATTCATGTTTTTATAGAAGCACATTTTGAGAATGTTGTTATAACAAGGGTTTTAACACTATAAATTGAAAGATAAAATTAGAGAGAAACATACATAATCTATTTCTTATCTTAACCCATTTCAATAGTTATTATTTATGACTAATCCGTCCTTGAATATGTTATCATAATAGACAATCTACACCGGATTTATTTTGTTATCCAATATTATAAACATGTTCAGGTTATTGCATGATCAGAACCATCTTAGCAAAAGTGAAGAAAGTTACCTTTTTGTGCTACCAAATTATAGTCTACAAACTATAACTTAGCAAAAGTGAAGAAAGTTACCTTTTTGTGCTACCAAATTATAGTCTACAAACTATAAAGCAAATGTACTCGATATATATAACATAGCAACAAGAAATTGTCATGTAAAAATACTAAGATTGGTCAATCTTGTAATAGTTGATGACAAAGGTGTTAAGAGACTTAGGTAGTATAGGATTTCCAAAGTCCCACATCAGTAGGATGCTCAATGTTGTATTTAAGGGGAGTAATTCTTCCCCCTTAACAAATAGTTTTTAAGGTGTGTAATCCCCGACTCCTTTAGGTACTTAACAACGATATCGGAGCCAGGTTGTCAGTGGTACAAAGAGGGCTATCTCTAGAGGATTCTGGTCAGCAAGAGACCAAATGAAGTACTATAGAGTGCATCCATCACATCTCCAGTGACACCGGATTGTTAGACTTGAGTATTAAGGTGTGGTTCACTTTCCTTAGGTGCTCACAAAAAGATAAAAAGACGTTATTGAGGAACCAATTCAGAGAAAAGCAAAAAACAAAGAAAGTGAGTATTATTTGGGTAATAAGAATACAATGGTGTAGGTATATTTGGGAGGTCTCTTGCTCTCCTAATTCCCGACTTCCTATTTTGCAACTGATGCAATGTGCAGCTCCTGCAAAGCAAATGAAGGGAAGCTCAAAGTGCCAACGCTTACTCTCAGCCTCTCTAATAAGTAGGTGGGCTTTCATTCCTAATACACTTGAACATCTACTAAAGATGCTTTGTTGAATAATGGTAAAGTCTAATATAATCAAAGTTTATTTTATGGATGATGTTAAGCTACATATAAATGTCTAAGATTAGGTATGATAATGGTGTGTTAATCTCACATTGGCTAGACATATGATCAAAGTACTCCATAATAACTTGGGAAATCATTCTCTCTTGAACAAGCTTTAAGGTTTGAACTAAGGTCAAATTTTATCCCAACTCTACAGTTTAGACATGTGGATGGTGTTCAGTTTAGGCATTGTGAACATAGACTGGTTTGGTTAGTGACACACTAAGCATAGTCCAAACTATGTTCTCTACCAAGAAGCATCCAGAGGAAGACAACGATTCTTAAACCAAACTGTTTACCCATGACAGTACCCATTAAGTAATAAGGTGTGCTTGAAGATTGTACTATACAATGCTTGAACCTAACTATTGTCTATACTAGAGATATTGTCACCATGAAGGCAGAATTTCTATGACATCAGTGAACACATGATCATGGTTCAGTTTGCTTGGCATTTTGGTGGTATGTTACAATAATTAATTGACATTCATATGTTATACTATAATAGTAGATTAGATCCTATTAAAGAGAATAAGACAAATAACAGATTAGATAGCAAGCATTTGGATGTTAAAAGTGTCATGAATGTTGTGTAAATCTTAGGTCAGCTGCTATTCATGTCTGGGGAAAAAAGGATGGTCTAATTCACTTCAACTATGAAAGTATAAAGACACTACTGTCGTATCTTAAGACGCCACCTGGACTTAAAAGTAAATCAATGAGGTAGCGTTTGTTTTGGAAAACAAGACACAAAGACATAGACACGGATATAAATGTTCACTGTTAGGTTATTAAGACACAAAATTGAGAGACACGGTTACACGAGTACCCATAAAATACATGTAATTCGTGTCTCTTCAAAAAGGCAAGACACAAATTTTTTATTTAAGACACAAATGAAATTATATTTTCATACTATTTTACCCTTGCCTCATTTTTCTCTTTTCTTTTCCACACACTTTCCTCCTCCAAGAACAAAGACTCCCTTCTCTCTTCTTCTTCATCTTTGTTATTGTTCACCTTTATCCTCTAAGAACAAGCTCCCTCTCTCTCCCTCCTTCCGTCCCTTCCCCTCTCTGAGTTGGATACACTATCACAACTGTGGGCATGAAGAAGGTTGTTTGCAGCCACCACCATCTTGCGAAAGTCCTATGTTATCTACTTCATCTCTTCGTTCTTCTTTCATCTGATTTGTAAATCTGCTTCATTTTTTTTGGTTCTTTTCTCTTCTATTGTGTAGATCTGTTTCTTTTCTATTCATTTTTTATTTTATTTTAATTTTATTTTTTTCCATGTATTATATATGTAAGTTAATTATAGTTTGATTAAGTGTGCATAAGGTGTTGTATATATATTATCGTTCTTCTATTGTTTTGTTGTTTGAATTTGCATTGGATTATGAAAATGGAATTATAAATTAGTTTTGATTCTGCAATTTTTTTCTTTTGCTGGAAATAAGAATCAGGTTGATGGAAGATGAAAGAATAGAGATGAAATTAATGCATTTTTTAAGGGTAAAATAGACTTTAAAATAATGTGCGTTCGGTCCATTATAATTGCCAAACACAATTCATTTTAACCGAGTCTTTGTGTATGTGTGCTTGTCTCAGTATTCATGTCTTTGTAACGGAGCCTGAACTAACAAATATCAAACTTTGGCAGTAAATAAAACAATTTAAACTAAAACAAGGAGAACATACTGATAGTCTCCATGTCCGAAGAAGATTTGAAGCTTCTCGTATACAAATCATCTCTGCATGTGCAGTGGAGTCCCGTAACTCTTCAACCCTGAAACAGATTATTTGATATTGATTATGAACAACTTAATGCAAAACAGCTAAAGAGATTGAAATATCATTGTAGATCATGATACTCACAAGTTGCATCCCCGAGCAATAATTTTTCCTTGCTGCACAAGAACAGCACCAACGGGGACTTCCCAAATATCTGCGGCCTTCTTGGCTTCTAGAAGTGCTTCCTTCATGAACATTTCATCCATCCTTCGCTGCTCAAGTTCAAGTTGATAGGCTTCCTCCCAGTCATCAAACCTATCTCTTAAGACTTGCCCGGTCCTCTGAAACTTTCTTTGTTTCAATTCTCCATCCTTTTCCCCTGAAGCAGACAATTCAGACTGCACTGAAGGAACTGGTTCCTTGATTGGCAACACTGACCGAGTTCGAGACAAGTCAAGCACACCAATATTTACAATTGGGCTTGCAACAGGAGGCCCTCTGGCAGGCAATGATGCACTTGGAAAGTCCACACTTTTAATGCCCGAAGTACTAATTTTTAGATCTTTTCTATCTCTGGTCCATTCAATATTTTCCTCTCCTGAAGCATACGGGATGGTTACAGACCCACTTTCTTCAGTATTTGAAGATGATCTAACTTTAACATGTTTTCCTTTATTCTTAATTCTTTTAGTGTCAGACGTCTCTTCACTTTGTGTATAATTTTTACCCGGTTTTAACTTGTCAATTGTCATGACTTCTGGTGGTTGCACACTTGTTTCTTTTATTAAACTACTTTCATAGTTTTCCTGTTGCTCCTTCTCAGATAACCATGTTTCACTATCAGATGATCTAATCTCAACACATTTTCCTTTGTCCTTAATTCTTCTAGTGTCAGACATCTCCCCTTCGCATTGGGTATCATTTTTACCCTGTTTTAACTTGTCAATTGTAATGGCTTCTGGTGATATCACACTCGCTTCTTTTATAGCACTACTTTTATGCCTTTCCGCATGCTCCTGCCCAGAAAACCATGTTTCACTATCAGACTTGTTTGGTGAGTTTCTCTCATCTGATCTTTCAGCTGAAGTAGAAGCAGCATGTGAAACCCAACGTAATTTTACAACGTCAGCAATCATACTCCACAGGGACCTGCCGGTTCTACGGACAATTGTTTTTGACGTTTCATTGCCAACCTCCAATTCTTCAGCTCTTTGACTTTGCTCAACAGAAGATTTTGTTTCATCCCACATCTCATCAGAAGGTCCTTTGGACTCTCGAATCCCAGAGGAATGGCTAGAATCATGCTTCTTAGACTGAGAATCATCTTCAGTATGTTGCCTGCTTGAATTGTAGATCTGGTTCCCCTCATCTTCAACAGCTAACTTTGTTCTAGTACCTTCCACCTCTGATGTGGCTGAAGTGGCAACTTCATGTCTGGCTCTCTGAACAAACTCAGCAATAAACTGATTGGATGATTTCTCTAAGCAATCAACTGAACGAAGAGAATCTTCTGGAGCCATGATGGTATACGGTTCACTGTAAGACTGATTACTTCCATCTCTAGAATATTGTAGCAAAACAGGACTTTTATCAGAATGATCAGATGTATCAGATGAGCCACTTTCTGAAGTTTCGACAATAATTTCTGGGCTAGCGACTCGAGAAGTTATTTGAGCACGTGCTGAGCCTCCACCTGTTGACTCTTGGGATGAGGAAGCAATCAACATCGTTGCAGACTTTCTTTCATGATCATCTGTTAATGTGACATGTGTTCCAGATTCAGAAACAAAACTCCTTGATCCCCGGATGTTGGATTCCTCTCTTGAGGAAGTTTTATCTGACATTGTTACTTTCCGAGTTGTTTTGTCCTCCCTGCTTAATTCAAAATTTACAATTGTTTCATCTGTTTGGCAAGAACTTTCTGTAGTTTTGGCAACTGACTTCAATGTGCTTTTAGGGATGTGCTTCACCTTCTCAGAGGTTCTTTGAGAGCTTGAAAGTTGCTTTTCATCTGTGTTCTTTATTTTAGTTCTAGCATTTATGATAGAAGTATCTTCAATATTACTCTGATGATCGTGTGATACTTCAGAAATATGTTGAGATTTTCTCATATCTTTAATCTCAGTCTTTTCCTCTCTCTTTAGAAGTCTCTTCTCTCCTTTTTGGTGTTGATGCTCCTCCATTCCCTGAACAGAACTCGAAACTGAAATCCTTTGTGCTCCAAGATTCTTCATGGATGTCCTTTGAATGTCTTCAACTTTTGAAGTTTCAATATATTTATGTGAACTTCTATTTATAACATCCTTTCCTGTGGTAGAAGTAGAACCAGAAAATTTTTTCTGTTCATCACTCGTTTCGTGTGAGCATGTTTCTAGTATCTCAAGGTTCCCATGTCTGCTACTGGAAATCTTCTTTGAATTCAAGGTTTTCTTTCCAACAATTTTTTTATGTTCATCTCTTGTTTCCTTTAACTGTGCATCAGATAGATCAAGTTCCTCATGCCTGCCAGTAAATCCCTGTTTTGAAACCAAGGTTGTTTCAAATTCATCGACACCAGAATCTTGCACACCTGTGTATTGATGCCTTTTGTTTCTTGCTTGAATAAATGCATTCTGACGCTTGAGAAAAGACGAATCATCTTCCTTACTATTGACTTGCTTATGTGAAAGAGACGCTTTACCATAACTACTAGGTTCATGTGATCTAAATCCTTCTGAATGCACATCTTGCTGTTCTCTTGTGGATTTTATTTCCTGCACTGTTACCTCGGCCAGCTTCTTTTCAGACTTCTTCCTTAGGCTAGAATCAATGTCAGCACCAAATGCAGTTTTTTCATGCTTTGAAAAGTCCTGCAGCCTCACCAGATCATCTCTTTGTTTGTTGAATTCTTCCTTCACTTGTCCCTTCACATAATTTGCTTCATCATTCTCATATCCTGATGAACATTCTTCCAAACCATGTTTATCCTGAACATCGATGTCACTCCCGAGATCTCCTGATGAAACTGTGTAATAAGATGAACAACTAGAAACATCTTTTCTCGACCTATGGCCTTCACTTCTGGCCAAGGCTACATTTCCTCTGCTAGATTTTTCATTCTCTCTTCTCAAGTCAATAGCAGATGTCTCGCGTTGCTTCAAGATCCCTTTTGTCTTTGTTTCTACTTTCTTACCCAAATTCAAATTTCTCTGCCTACTCACACTCTTTATGTTTTTCTCTGCTTCATTTCTTCTGGATGTGGAGACATTCTTCCTTTTAACATCAATAGTATCCTTATCTGATTGCTCACTCAATAAGCTGAGAACTGCTTCGGCATCATCAGAACCAAATGAATGGTAACTTTCCCTCCCTTTTCGCGAGTCTCCTGCACAGACACATTCTCCCTCTATTCTCCTTCTACTTCTATTGCAAACAGTTTCTTCATTCACATAACATCTTTTGTGTAGACCATAAGCTGGTAGACGGGGAAAAAACTGTTCTCTACCCAAAATAAATCTTCTAGCTGACAGATGAAGGAGAGTGGACTGCCTCAACCCATTTAGAAGACTAGGCTTTATTGGTACCCTATAATTGGAGAGTGCACAACAACCACAACAGCGACAACATGATGAACAGTGTGATGGAGTTCTGTCAAATCTTTCATAGCAGATGTTTGAGTAACCATTGAAAGATAATGAGAATGACTCCCTACCCCTGACAGCATATATTGTAGAGCTAAAATATGTGTTGTGCATAGTTACATTTGCCTTCCCAGAAAGGATGGGAGAGGGTACCGTAAGCTGATGAATTGAGCAAGCTCTTTTATTCACAACTGAGCTATTCAAGTAGAGAAAGTATCAGACCACAGCCAGAAATGCTCATATAAGGTGGACCGAGCAAGCTACGAAAGCAATCGTAATAAGCTGTCACCTGTAATCTGCTAGGAGTCAATGTAGAAGCCCAAAGCGTGTTAGCTCGCTGAGTAAATCACCTTCAAAATACATCTGATCCACACTCTGCTTATATTCTACTACATCCCATAACACTGAATAAAAAATATAAATAAATCTTAATGTGTTAAATCATACCAATAAAGAACTCATTATTTTGTCAATTATAACTTATATACAGTCTATATAATAATATGCCTAAGATAAGGATGCCAACGGTGTCAGAAGGACGCATATGAATTAAACTCGGGAAAAAAAAAACCGTACAGTAGTTGCAATCTTTGTGTTAATAAACAATCATCAACGCAGAAATATCATTTTTTCACTTGAAATCAAGAATAATAATTTTAATTTTATTCTTAAACGAAACCAAGAATTGCCCTATGCTCACACAGTTTTCACCAACCCAGAGTACACGGATTCGATTTCTATACAAACTTGACTAATTGCGATAAAATAACGAAAATGCATGAAAACTGATTATAAAGAGGGTTATGTGTACCTAACTAAGAAAGAGCGCGTGCCTTTTGAAGAGAGAGATTTCGAAAGCGAAAAGCAAGTGAGACCCTCAACCGTGATGGGTACTATACACCATAGCTACGATCTGCATGTGTACTGGAAGAACACTAAGCTTGGTTGAATGCAAAATTAAAGCGTGATAAACGAAAGAAATAGGATGAGAAATGTGAGATTGGGGAAAGCAGAGAGAGAGAGAGAAAGAAAGGAAGAGGGTGGTGAATAGTCTCAGCTGGGGTTTGATTTGCCTTGTTTGTTTGTGGCAAAAGCACACAACACAGTTCAGCCAGAGTGTATAGACGTATATTATTTGGCAAAATATTTGATTATATACTCTATGTACAGCTTTGAATATGTTAAAACTACATCCGAGTAAGACATATGTGAGTACGAAAAGATAAATTAATTATATTATATAATATTAAAAAAATTTAAACGTTTAATTTATACTAGCCAGTATTTTTAATTTGTAGTCCAATACCATACTTTTAACTAAAGTTGCGAGGATCGGATTGATAAATGAATCGATAAGACAACTAGTTCACTAATTTAATAGTCTGACCCAAATTCAAATTCAATTGGTTTAATTAAATATTAAATTAAATTATTAAAAATTTAATATATAATTTTAAATATTTAAATTAAATAATTTGTAACCTAACAAAATTCAAAATTTCAGAATTTTACACAATATATTGTTCATAATTTATCAATAAAAATTCATAAACAAATTCAAACATTAAAGTTATAACTAAAATAGATCAAAACATATAAATGACAAACATATAATGTTTTACTACAAAAAAAAAATATTGACAAACAAATTTTTAACTAAACAAAAACATTAATCATCAAAAATCATAATCATCATTAAGTGCTTTAAGATATCTATTATTGATAGAGTTTCTAAAGTCAAGTCTTCAGAAATACCACCAAAAGAAGTTGTATTCGAAGACTCAATTATAGTATTAGGCATACCCACATCAACTTCTATATCTCTACCATCTAATAAAATATCAATAAGAATCCAAAGTTAACACTTACCAACATATATTTTTATTGAATGAAATAAATTTTGCTATTTCATTCACTATTAGAATATAAAGGCATAACATTATCAGTGCCTATTGAATTTTCAATGCCTTCAATGTCTCTATTAATAAATTTATAATCATTTTCATCTGTCATTACCCAAAAATCTACCATGTCAATACTTTGAATGTCAATTGGATTATAATTCCTCTTTTTTGAAAAAACCTAAATCGAAGGCACAGATTATAGGTCACGTAAACAATATCACTTAACCTTTAATGCTCTAATCGATTTCTCCTCTTTGAATGGAATTATTCAAAAAGGCTCTAGTTCTTTTCACATAGAGATGAAGATGTTTGATGAAAAAGACAAATTGTCATTTTTTACAAATTTGAAACACTCCCACCGTGTAACCTCCACCATTTACCTACATAGATATAAAAATCAAATATTATTTATTACTCAATATTTAAAACACCTTCAAATTGAATTCAATTGAGAAATAAAATAAATTACCAGGTTTGAGTCTCTTTGTTACTCTCAAAGCACTTTTCTTCCCAAAACTTTCTTTACGATTTCGATACAATTGTATCTCTTGCATTGCAGCAGCTGAGTCATCATAGAGTGTTTTAACATCAAGCAAATCTAGTAAAGACCTCAAAATATTTGCCTTCTCAACAAAATTCTCGCTATAGAAAAAAGTTGAAATTAAAAAGTAAGCCGCTGTATGGAAATCACGCTTCAAATGTTTATCCCACTGCATTTTCAAGATACTTATATAAGACCTGTAAGAAACTTTTTCGATTTCTATACATTGTCTTTATGGCATTTTTGGCTCGTTTGCATGCCTTCATACACATGTCATAAAGAGAGTTTCTTATTAGCATCAACATTCTAAACAACTTAATAAAAAGTCTAAGAATTTTCACAGTAATAACACAATTCTCCCAAAATTTACTATCCAATACAATTGAGCTAACAATCTTTTCATTAGCATTTTTTGCTAATTTATGAGAAGTAAAAAATTTATCTACCATCAATGGTTGTAAATCTTCTTTGTGATTGTATATACTTTTCAAAGTAATGAAAATAATTTTTTTCTAATTTTTTCTTTTTCTAAGCCAAAACAAAAAGATCATAAGATTGTAAATACACATAATCACTTTTGATGCACCGGGTCAAGGTGAGCTATGTGAGAAATATTTATTATATCTTTTAAAATAAGATTTATACAATGGACAGTGATAAATCACAATTTTATGATTTATCTTGTGTTGAAATATGTATATTTTATCAACTTATCTCATATTTATTCACTAAAATAGCATGATTTTAGGAGTTCTTTCTAAATTATGTTTAAGAGTGAAAACATACTTTTTAGACCCTTAATTTGCTTAATTTAATTTACTTTAATTCTATTCGATACCTTGATGTATTTGTTAAGTGATTTCAGGCTTAGAAGAAAAATATTGGATTGAAAAAGTGAAAAAAAAGTATGCAAAGTGGAGAATTCATGAAGAAATGAAATTTTGGAGCAATTCATGGTCATGCATACGCATGTCTTACGCGTATGCATGCTTTGGGATTTCACCATGTCACGCGTACGTATGCCTCATGCGTATGCATGATGTGAAGCACATGATTCACTTAAGAAAAACATGGCTGGCGATTTTTGGACCTCCTCAAACACAAATCCAACTCATTTCTGAAGCTATTTCAAGCCAAATTCAAGAAGGAACAAGGGGAGAGCAATTAGGTTTAGTTTGGATCATGTTTTAGGTTATATTCTAAAGAGAGAAACTCTATCCTCTCTCTAGAATTAAGATAGATTTAGTTAATTCCTTTTAAATTTAGATTTTCATGCTTGTTTTGATTTGATTTTCTTTACCTTCCCTTATTGAATTGCCTTAATTCTCTTAGTTATACTTGTTATTTTCTTTATTTTGTCATTTTTAGTTTTATGAACCATCTTGTTACTTCCAATTTCTATTTATGCAATTTGGTATTTTTATGTTTATTGATATTTAATTGAGTTGTTCTTGTTGTTATCTTGCATTTGATAACTTTAGATTTTATTATTATTGCAATTTTACCATGCTTTCATTTTATACCTTCCAAATGTTTGTAAAAATGTTACTTTTAGCTTTAGAGTAGATTTCTACACTCTTCGATATTGATTGGTGATTGAGAGTTGTTAGTTGTTCTTGTTAGTTGTTTTCATTAACGAGTAAGACCTATAAATTAAGACTAACTATGCCTATTTGACTTTCTCTCTATGTTAGACATGACTAAATGGGATTAACTCTGGATAATCACCATGTTCGTGGTCAATGACTTGAAAAGGTAGCTTTGATTCTCAATCCTTGCCAGGAGTGTCTTTTAGCATTTATACTTCTTTAGTTGTTAGTTTTATTTTCTTGTCATTTAGTTTCTCGGCTCTTTATCTGCAAACCTCCCATTTTAGACTCATAACCAATAACACGCATACCTCACTGCAATTTCTTTGAAAGACGACCCGAGATTTAAATAATCTCAGTCTTTATTGGTTTGTATTGTGATAAACAAAATTAAACTTTGATTGTGAGAGTTATTTGTCGATTTGGACTATACTATCAATGCGATTATCTTGTGAAATTCCGAACTGACATTAATTCTTGCATCAAATATTTGACGCCGTTGCTAGGGAATTGCAATGTGTGCTTGTTATTGGTTATTGTATATATGTTAATATTGTGAATAGCTTATTTTTGTTTCTTTACTAGTTTTTGTTAGTTTAGAAGTTTGTATCTTTATTTCTTAATAGTTTTTGTTTTGTTATTTTTTATTTCCACTACGAATTCTCATCCTTTTGACTTTGAGTTTCGTTACAACTATGTTGTAGGAAATGGAAACTTCAATGATGGTAGGCGCTATAGGATTGGAAGTCAATTGAGAGAGGAATTGCATTCTTCTTAACGAACTTCTTGGTATCCATATCAATTTTCTTTGTTCAAAATGATCATAATCCACCCCATAATGCACACCAATATAAACCAACTCCTTAACATTGTTCTCAACCTTACTCACAAGCTCCATCTTACCAACCACCTTTCCATAACCCATATCTACCAATCCATCAACCTTATATACCTTACCCTTGTGACCATTATGAACGAAGACCTATAGAACCACCCTCATTCCAATACCAATACTCCCAAGAGCCAGGAATTCCATATACACCACCTCACTATACTCATCAATATGAACCACCTTTCAATAATGAAACATTTTTTCCAAATAATGAATCCTCCTCTCCACCTCAAACATTTATGGATGACACTCCCATTTCAATTATTCAAGGGCAACGTGAAGTTCGAAGGAGGCAAGAAGAATTCATGGCTACCTTAGTCGATGTAGCAACTAACTTAGTCTCACAACGCTTATGCAATCAAGACACTCTCATTGCTGAATATGGAGAACCAATTGAAGAACATAGTCAGAAAGAGAGGTTAAAATCTCAAGTGGAGAATGAGGAGTGGACTTTTGTATTGGAACAAGTGGAGAAAGGCAAAATTATTGAAGAGGAAGAAGTGGTTGAAGATTTAGGAGATGTTGAATGCAAAGAGGAATCTAAAGTTGTAGAACCTTCTTCCATTAATCTTAAAAGTGATGTTGAGGAGGATAGTGCACAACCTCCAAAGCATATTGTGAATGAAGAATTGGAAGAAATGGAGCAAGCAACAAGTCCTCCTATTGATGATAGTTCCACACTAACATATGATCTCTTTGAGCTTGATGAACCTTATCCCATTGAATTTGAATTGGATGTTGATGTAGACTTCACTCAACCTCCGACTTATGACTTGAGTGATGGAGAAGAGTTAGAAAGAATTAGTGAGGAAAAGATTGAAATTGAAGAATCTTATCAAATGGTTGAAGTCCCTCAAAAAGGACGAATATGAGTGGAAATTGCTTTGTCAAGACCGTTGGAGACATCTCTCCCTAAGGAACCACCATTCATTCTTTCTTTCAAGTGGGTAAAATTCATATCTCTTAGGTTTCTTATTCCGCTTGAATATAGTTTACTTGAGACGGATGGTCAACTTAGAGCTCTTTGTAGCTTTAAGAGAAAAAGGGAGATGGTTAGTGGTTGGAAACATAATTCTCGATTTATTATGATTGAAAGCTCAAGGTTTAAGTTCAAGGATTGGTGTGATGCTCAATTGAGTGGGTCTAGGAAGATTTTTGTGTGTTTGAATGAGAATTCTAATTGCTTGCCACCCGAATAGAATTTTGATGATCAACTTGAAGACGGGTGTGAAAACAAGATTTGGGATCCCGGATTATAAGACGAGGATCAACTTTGGGAGCTCCATAGCTTGTTTAAAACTTCATCAAAATTTGGTGCAATCAATTAGTATTCTTGAAGCATTTTGAAAATCCAAGCATTGTTGGAAATTCAAAGATGAGTATAAGCATAAGCCACCATAACAAGGGGCTCACCCAATATCCAACTTAAGGACTATAACTAAAAGTGCTAGGCATAGCCGCATAGGCAGGAAACACCCCACTATGGTAAAATTTTTCTATTTTTTCTCTTTTGTATATATTATTAAATAAATTTTAATTCCTATTTTAGTTGGTTAGTTAAGTTTTCTTGATAGTTTAACATGTTTAATAAGGTTTGGTAGTATTTTGGTAACTTATTGGGTGTTTAGAATGCTTGGTTTGGTGCAAAAAAAATAGAAAATTTTTGAAAAAAAAAATAGAGACCCTTACAAGTTCACCAAATCATGTGTACGCATGCCCCATGCGTACACATGACTACCCTACTCGAAGAGAATGGTAATCGTGCAAGTACTGTACGCGTACTGTGCGCATGCATGTCTCATGGACAGAGAGATTTGGCCATCGTGCCAATACTGTGTGAAAACTATGTGTGTGAGCACAATTCAAGGTCGCGTATATGCATGCCTCAAGCGTACGAGTGACACCCCTTAAAAAAATCATGTCATGCGTATGCATGCCTTCCGCGTCCGCATGACCCCCATATTTTCAGCTTGAGTTTTAAGTCCGTTTTTAAGCTTTACTATTATCAATTTTTTTTCGCTTTTCATTTAATCTCCCAGCCATCAAACCTCATCAATTATAATCAAATTCTCATTCACAACAGCCCTAAAATCATCAAAATAACCCCAGTTGGGCTATTCTTTATGGGCGAACCATAATTCACAAACAACAACAATATTTCAACATAAATTTAATCAAACCAACATTCACTTATCAAATTCATATTTAATTATTATAAAATTACTAAACCCTACCTTTGTATGAAATCAAAACAACAGAAATTTTAGAAAAGCTTTTTGTCCGAGCTGGTGAAGAAGAAAACATAAAAAATTGTCTGTGCCTCCTAGAACTCTAATTAGCTGAACTCAAGAGGAAAGGGAGCTACGTCATCGTCAACTTGTACTAAACAAAAGTGATGCCAACGTGTAGAGGAGAAGAATACGAATACTTTTATCGGATTAGATTTTTTATTGGAGTTACGAATATCAAAAAATTGAAGTCGGAAGCTCTTAGGTTCCATAGAATTTACGTTCCCTCTCTCTCTTTTTTCTTTCTTCTTGTAACGTTTAAGGGAGAAAATGAGATGCTGATGATGGAGATTAATAATGATGAGGATGGTTTTAAATGATTTGGTGACACGTAGGAGGCGTGGGTGTTACGAAACTAAGCTATTGAGTCAGCGATTCAGGTTATAAATATCCTAAACGGATAATTATAAAAATTGAATATATTAAAACACAATCAATAAATATGAGTTATTAATATAAATGATATCAGTAACATAATAATAAAAAATATATAGTGAAATATTAGTAAAACTAAGTTCACCGAATGGTACCGATATTTACTCATATCGGCGAATATCTAGCTCGATAATAATATTATTAACTAAGCTTTATTTTTAAATTAAAAATATCAATTACTCAAATTAAAATATATATAATTTTTATTATTTATAAATTACTAAAATTATAGTATTAATTATGTAAAATACTTTATCATAATAAAAATATATATAAGAATCTGAATTTAATTGAATTTAAATAGTTATAAAATTAATTTAATTATTTTAATAATTTCTAAAAATAAGAAACTCCGGTTAATAAAATAAATTATTACTTATTTATATTTAGATTTTAAAAAATGTGGTCCGTTACACCTATGGTTATATGAATCCGTTTGTTAATAACATAAAAAATACAAGTATCAATTTACATCCGTCCCGTACTAAAGGATTTGCATAACTTAGTTGTTTTGTCGCATTTAACCACTTTTCCCCCTCCTCTGTTGCCCTCCAATCATTCTAAGTGTGTCAACTGACTAAGAATGTAGCGGAACGCCAAAGTACTCCAACCATACCCTTTAATTTTTGCTTCGTTCATTCCCATCCCATCTTTATGAACTATGAAACATTTTTAAGAAATTACTCCTATTAGCTGCAAGCGCATCTTCAACATCAAGCAAACTATCAAAAGACAAAAAGGTTTTGTATGTTTCCATGTCTCAAACTCGGACTCCATGCGGCCACTCCATCTAGGGGTGGCAGCATGCACCTTACTCGCAGGTATCCAACCCTATTCAACCCGCTCGGGTAGGATTGCTAACCCAATCCGCTACGGGTAGAGTTGAGTGCGAAGCGGGTTTGAGCATGGGTCGAGTAGAGTGCGGGTTGAGTCTCAACCCTATCTGACAAGCCCGCACCCTATATATGTATATGTTATAAAAATATGTTATGTGTGAGTGTTGAACCAAGAATCTCCCACTTAGTGCAAAAGGTCTTTACTACGGAGTCAAGATTAGCAATCAATAGTTTAACACTTTTTTATTTATATAAAAACCAATTCTATTTTAGTGACATATAAATATAATATTATATCACAATATTTTATTTATTTGTGCTATTAATTTAAGTAAAATTTTTTTATGTAAAATTGAATATTTGATGGTTATGTTGTTTATGGACGATTATGTTGTTTGTGAGATGATTGTATTGTTTGTATTGAATTTAGCATGCTCATTAAGTTGTATGATAATATTGCATATTTGTGAAAACCCGCAGGTAGGGTTAGGGTTGGGTTGTTCTCAACCCGTGAATAAGATAAGATTGAGTTTTAGTAACAAATTCAACCTGCGAATAGAGTTAAAATTGAGTTCAAATTTTATCCTACCCTATCTATTGCGACCCCTAACTCCATTCTCACTTTTTCTGTCTAACATGTCAAAATCTATGGCAGTGGTAGTCCCCCAAATAATGCTCTTTTGCAGCCAGTTTTAATTTTTTTTGCAATTGAAACTTTTATCTTCTTCATTCATCCATTTCCGTGCGGATCTATTACCTTTTTTGTCCTCTCTTTGTGTTGTCTAGACCATCTGCTCCTAATTCAACGTTTATTTCACATTCAATTATACTTTTTTCAATGTATCTCATGTTATCTTCTTTTTTCTTAACTTTGTTCCCCTTAACTTCTACTTTCCTCCAATACTTGGTTTTTCCTACAAATATCTTCTTATCCCTTAATCACATTCTATTTATATCCGTTATTGCCTTTAAAATTCTTCCTTTGGTAGTATATCGTATGAATACAAATAAATAGAATTTTTCATTCCTCTCCTTTTATGACAGATATATGTCATTTATTCGACATGTCCATTTAAACATGTGGAACAACTCTTTTTTCGAGATATTTTTGGTAGATTATCCACAAAGATCATGAACGATTCACTCTCCAATCATTATTACTTCTTTTAATTCTAAACCCTTGGATCCTTTTTATAGTGTTGTGGTGCCTAATTCTACCTCACCTTGTGTTTCCCATCTCTCTCGTTCTCTCCTTGTTTTAGTGCCACTTAATTAATAAAGTAGGATTTGGGACTTGAGAAACTTCACCTGTAGTCTTTTCTGAATCACAATATACAAAAGCAGAGATGTAATTTAAAAGGACAAGTCAACATGCAGTTTTTGATTATGACAAATATCCTATCATTTTATGTTTACTCTTTTATATACTAGTGGATTAATAGTCTTATTGTTTTGTTGATCATTTATAACTTGTATCACGTGTAGTTTCAATGAAGCCAAATTTGTTTGTTGCTGCACATGTTGGATCACTGGAACTGTGAATCGAATATCATCCATGCTACTTCTCCCTTTGAGTATATGCACTCCAAACATGATATCATGATCCTTCAGCTTTGGTTGTGTCTATACATTCCAGATATACTTGAAAAAGAAATCACTATTTGATTCCATTCTTTTCCTAGAAGCTCTTCATTGGCATAGCCTTCTAAGTCATAAATATAAATATGGCTGGGACAAATCCTGACACTAATGTCCAAGAATCTGATTCGATAAAAAAGTGCGCAATCATTTGCAAAATATTCCTTCAAAAGAAAAGACAAAAGATATGGCGGGGATCTTATTATGAAACCAGGCCAGAACGAAATTATTTGTCCACTGCTCTGATGCTTAAACCAATTTGGGATCCTTGTTTCTAGAAAATTGAATGTCTTGTTTCCTCCTTCTTCATGCAATTTTTTCTAGTCCATAATTATTTTATAATCAATTATTAATTTGGGATTTCATTGGTAATGTAAAAATAACTAAAATAGATAGATACCTTATTTAATAACATCCTCTTAGTTTAGCAACTGAGAAAACACAGTAACTTGCATAGAAGCATTCTAAGTTGCATTGGGTGGGATCCCACTAACTTCTTCAAGATACTTGCAGCCATCCACCAAAAGAAACTTCAAAAAGCTACAATATTTGACGCAAGCTGGCAGAACTGTGAAACCACTATCTGACAAGTCTAATCATTTCACATTCAAAGTTTCAAGTCATTAAGTTCTGGCATCATGAGAATGCTGCTTGGCAATTGAATGATTCCACAATAATACAGACGTAAAAACTGAAGCCGAGTAAAATTACAAATGCAATAAGGCAATTCTTTTATAGAAGCTTCATGCAAATCGAGCTGTGTTATTTTTTTCATTTTCTCTAATATTCTAGGAAAACTCTCAAGATTTGTAGAAAAAGGATTGAATCTAGGGCCATTTTTGGTGCTTTTTAACTTAAACATCAAAAAAGATTTAAAACTTAGTTGATTTGGTGTCTGCAAAAATGATTATGTAAAAGACATTTTATTTTTGTCTCAAAACCTAAATTAAAAGACAAAGCAGAGAAAAAGAGCTTGCACCATTATATATCTTGGTTTAGTCATTTACTGTAATATAACTTTTCCACTACAATAATAATAGAATTTTTACTATAATTTCAGAGAAATTATATTTATCAATTCTTTAGAATTCTTCCTAATCCTATTAAGAAACATACAAGCTTCTAATTAAATTTGTCACCACTAAACTAACTTAGCTTAATCTTTGACATTAAGTACTCTTCTAACTTAACAAAAAAATTTTTTTGAACTCATGACATAAAACATCAAAATACATTAAAAGAGTTTGACATATTAATAACTTTTTCTTTAAGTTAAATTCTGTTTATTTTTTCTCTCTATAGCTTTTACATATTCCCATATTTACCTTTTTTTTCTAGTTAATTAATATATAAATTAAATGAACTATTATTTGAATATTTTATTTATATTCTTTATTTTTTATTTTTTTATAGGCGATTTTATTAAAAATGTCAAGACAATGTCTTATAAACTAAAAATATGAACGGAAAGTATAAAATATATTTTGAAGTATTGGTTATTTAAAAAAAATGTGCATATATTTCCTTATAAATTTGAGATTTTTGTTTATTGTATTAGATCTTTTTCTTGCTTAAAATCAAATACTTTATATATTTTTTTATGGAAAAATCTAGGGGGTCAGCAATTCTATTGAATTTTGGCCAGCATGTAACCAGCAGAGAAAGGTGAGCCATTGGATGAAATCTCACACCAATCTCACACCATCAAATCATCATTGATGACTAATTGATGGCTAACAATCACAAAAGTTGCTGCCCCTAGCATTGCTATTTTTTTATTTTATACCGTTATTTAGAATTTATATAAATAATAAAAAATATACAAACTAACTTATTTTATATGAGTTAAATATGTCTATAAATGTTTATTTTAAAAATATTTTAAACATAAATAATAATTAATGATTTCTTAATTAAACTAGTTTATATTATTATTATTATTATGCACAATCGTGCAGTACATCTAATAGTCAAACACAAAAGTCAGATGAAAATCACTATAGAATTAGTCTTGGTTGAAGGGCAAACTCATCTTGCCTTTGATTTCTTAAACTAATTTATATTTTTTCTTTTTTTTTTAAGCCAATGTTTTATTATTATTTTTTTCTGTTAACAACACATGGTTACGCTCATAATACAAAATTAGTGCATTTTCTATCTTTTCTTTGGTTTATGAATTAGTTGTGAAGTTTCTAAAAGAGAGACACCTTGTTACCCTTAACAAGCTCCATAGTTTTTCTGCAAAACAAAGAGAGAGAGAAAGAGAAAGAGAGAAAAAATAGAACAAACACGAAGAAGGAAAGAAAATACATAACTCTTTTTTTTCTCTCTTTCCAAAAGAAAATCTCGATCTTCATTTGTCCTCTCTTCGTGTTTCTTCCCATTTTTCATTTCTTCTTCATCATTTCCCTTTTCTCACGAAATTTCATTTCTTTTCAAAAATTTAAAAAGAAATTCCTTTTGGACGAATTCCAGTTTGTTCCCTCATTATTGCACCGTGGTTTCTGGGAAAATAGCGTATGCTTGAATTCGTGACGTCGAAAACAAAAAAGATACAATGCGCAAATCTCTTGGAAGGTCAAAATGCAAGATCCAATCCAATTCTTTGCTCAACCCTTTGGCCTTCTTCGAATCCTTCCTATTATTGTTCTTCATGCACGTGTGAAACAGAATTGATCAAATGCCATAAATTTTCAGGCTTATTTTGTGCCAGCCTCTATGAGGGAGTTGAAGATATAACACAAAGGGGAAATAGTTTCCAATTCGGGTTGTGAATAACAACCATAATATTAGTTTGACTCCTCCCTTTTTTCTGCAATATAGAAAGAAAAAACAAGACATTGAAACAAAAATGAGGAAGGGTACTACTAGAAAATTAAGAAATCTACGTCTGAGCAAGATCTACACTTTCGCATGTGGTAAGAAATCATTACTGAATGAAGAACATTCTCGAATTGGAAGTCCTGGCTTTTCAAGGGTGGTTGTATTGAATGAGGCTTCAGAGAGCTCTGAGAATGCTTCTGGGAACAACAATAACAACCAGCAGTATGCAGATAATGTTGTGAGATCCACAAAGTATACTGTTGCAAATTTCTTACCCAAGTCACTATTTGAGCAGTTTAGGAGAGTTGCAAACTTCTTTTTCTTGGTCACTGGTGTATTGTCCTTTACCAAGCTTGCGCCTTATACAGCTGTCAGTGCCATTCTGCCCTTGATTGTTGTCATTACTGCAACAATGGTCAAAGAAGGTATTGAAGATATGCGTCGCAAAAAGCAGGTACTCCATTCATAAACAGTTATTTAAAGCTAAATGTTCGATTTATTACTTTAATACTTAATTTAAATTCAATTTGAATCTTACATTATTTTTGTTAACACATAAAATTAATTATCAAATTAGTCATTATCTATTTGTATATAAATATATATATTATTTAATTTTTTAATATATATTTATACTGATAATTGATTTAATAGTCAATTTTTTGTATACATATAATATAATTATTTTCTTAATTTTTCTATCAAGACAGTCACATAAATGATAATTTTTTATTAGATTTCTATAAAAATTGATAGTACTATTTTTCTAAAATAAGATCGGTTTTATTTCATCAATCAATTTCAATGTAAATTTTAATTCTGAAGTCACTAATTTGTTGTAAGTGTAAAAAATAACACACCAAAGCATTCCATTATAGTACCTCCTTTTATCTTTTTTATTTTTAGTTGGAAGGAAGTGATTTCATAAATGAGTCTTGCATTGGTGTTATAAAAGAAATTTATTATGTGATAGTAGATAACTTTCCTAGTCGGAATATGAGCATTGCAGGATATTGAGGTGAACAATAGAATAGTGGAAGTGCATAAAGGGGATGGAGTTTTTGAATGTACTGAGTGGAAGAACCTAAAGGTGGGTGACATAGTTAAGGTTGAAAAGGATGAGTTCTTCCCTGCAGACCTACTACTTCTTTCATCAAGTTATGAGGATGCAGTTTGTTATGTTGAGACCATGAACTTAGATGGAGAAACAAACTTGAAGTTGAAACAAGGCTTGGAAGTAACTTGCTCCTTAACAGAAGACAACTTGAGTGATTTCAGAGCTTCAATCAAATGTGAAGACCCCAATGCAAACTTGTATACATTTGTTGGAAGCATTGAGTTTAAGGAGCAAGTTTATGCACTTTCTCCCCAGCAGCTTCTCCTAAGAGATTCTAAACTGCGCAACACGGACTACATATTTGGAGCTGTCATCTTCACCGGTCATGACACAAAGGTTATCCAAAACTCGGTTTCTCCACCTTCCAAGAGAAGCAAGATCGAGAGGAAGATGGATCGGGTTATCTATTTCATGTTCTTAATCTTGTTCCTAATGGCACTTGTTGGATCAGTTTTCTTTGGCATTGAAACTAAACAGGACTTGAACAATAATGTGATGAAAAGATGGTATCTAAGGCCAGATGATTCTACAATTTTCTTTGATCCGAAAAGAGCACCTGCTGCTGCTTTCTTCCATTGTTTAACAGCCTTAATGTTATACAGCTTCTTTATTCCGATCTCATTGTATGTATCCATCGAAGTTGTTAAGGTCCTTCAGAGCATTTTCATAAACCAAGATATCCTAATGTATCATGAAGAAACAGACAAGCCAGCTCATGCCATTACTTCCAACTTGAATGAGGAACTTGGCCAAGTTCACACAATTCTTTCTGATAAAACTGGAACTCTGACTTGCAATTCAATGGAGTTCATCAAATGTTCTATTGCCGGAGTCGCTTATGGTCGTGGAGTCACAGAGGTGGAGAAGGCCATGAACAGAAGAAATGGTTTAGAATTTGATGACTTAAGAAACTCTCCTGATAGAAAGGCACCAATCAAAGGTTTTAATTTTACAGATGAAAGGATCATGGATGGAAATTGGGTTAATGAGCCTCATGCAAATGTTATCCGGAATTTCTTTCGATTATTGGCAATTTGTCATACAGCTATACCAGAAATTAATGAAGACACAGGAAATATCTCTTATGAAGCTGAATCTCCAGATGAAGCAGCATTCGTCATTGCGGCCAAAGAACTTGGCTTTGAATTCTACAAAAGGACTCAGACTAGTTTATCAATCTTTGAGTTGGATCCTGTTTCTCAAGAAAAAGTTAAAAGGCAAGCTTTTTTGTTTTTATATTATTTGTTTCTTTGTATGTTTGCCAATCAACTTTTAAGGTGAATTCTTGTTGGAAACCCACATGAATTACATATTAACCATTTGGGAAAGTACGAGGAACTAATGGAATTGTACAATGGAGGTTTAGGGAGTATTAGAGATATAATTATTAGTGTTACTTTTTCTCATCAGCTGAAGTTTTTAGGATGAGTGGTATCATGACATAGTATTAGAACTCTAAATTTGAAAAGTTAAGAATTCGATTTTTGGTAAACCCCAAAATCAGTTTAAGCTTTTGGGATTAAAAACTACAAGGAGTGCGATTGTGTCAATAAAGAAGAAATTAAAGATGTTTGTTGATCTTTTTGTTTTATTTTTTTTTACATATGTTTCGTCTTGTTGTCTTTTTTGTTTAAAAAAAATTACTAATATGATAGGTAAATTGTACCAATTGTGTACATTTTTAGATTAAAAATTATTGACTAAATTTTCTTTGATGACATCTAACTTCTAGTTTATGCATTGGCATAATGGTGGAAAAACTTGTCCCTATGGTTTTGGATAAGAAACTTTTGTAATCTAACACTTTTTAAGCTTCTTTGTTGATTTTCTATTATTTGCCTATTATTATTTTGTTGTCTTTCAATTTAAGGAATTCTCTTATAAAGAAAATATATTTACAATGTTATATTCCAAATTTTGTTATTGTTTATAGCTACTGCTTTTGGAATTTTCAATTTTCAAGTTAAGATTGATTAATACACCATATATGTACTAACTAATCATATTTTACAGGACATACATGCTTCTCCATGTTTTAGAATTCAATAGCACAAGAAAGCGAATGTCAGTCATAGTAAAAGATGAAAAGGGAAGAATTTTGCTACTTTGTAAAGGTGCTGACAGGTTTGTGATATTTTTTAAAAATAAAAGTAATTTAAAGATACAATAATATAAAATTGTATTTTTGTTCATTTATTATGCTAAAACATATTTACTTTTGCTTGAAAAAAATTGCCTAACACAATAAATTTTTGAATCACTTAGTGGGTTCAAAGTTCAAACACACACCATATACATTTCATATTCGATATTTGCAAACTTTGCTTATGTCATTTTTATTTTCCTTGGAAGTGTCATGTTTGAAAGACTTGCAAACAATGGAAGAAAGTTTGAAGAGAAAATCTTGGAACATGTACATGAGTATGCCGATGCAGGTTTGAGGACATTGATACTAGCGTTCCGCGAGCTTGATGAAGAAGAATACAAGGAGTTTCAAGATAAATTTACCGAAGCAAAAAATTCAGTTTCAGCAGATCGAGAAACAATGATTGAGGAAGTATCAGATAACATCGAGAGGAATATGATTCTACTTGGTGCCACTGCAATAGAGGACAAGCTCCAACACGGGGTACGTTATACGACTATTGAGTTACAAAATGAACATCCCATACTATTTAAAATAATCATTCGAGAATTAAGATAATAAACATCTTCCAAAAAAATTAAACTAATTTTAAGATTCACCAAAGATCGAACTCTTGACCTTTCGGATTTAAAGTGTGATGAAAAAAGATAACACTAATGGTTATATCTCTAATACTCTCTAAACCTCCATTGTACACATTGTACAAGTATTCCATTGGCTCCTCATACTTTTCCAAAAGGTTTATGACGCAGAGTCAAAAATTTAAGATAAGTAAAATAAAAAAAATTGATTAATATTGTCCAAAAAAATGAATTTCCTAGCATTACTCGTATTTATCATATAAAATAGGACTTCTGATGCTTCTCATGTTTTGCTAGGTTCCGAATTGCATTGACAAGCTTTCTCAAGCAGGAATTAAAATCTGGGTTTTGACAGGGGATAAAATGGAGACTGCCATCAATATTGGGTATGACATTTTGGTTACGTAGTTTTTATAGTGGCTTCAGGATGAAAATTATTTTTCAAGATGTTTGACTACAACGTACACTACTACAGTTTTGCTTGTAGTTTACTTAGAGAAGGAATGACGCAAATCATAATTCATTTGGATACTCCAGAAATTCGATCACTAGAGAAGGTTGGAGATAAGAGAGAAATTTTCAAGGTAAAAATAAATTCCACCCTTAATTTTATGTTCTTTTACCCTAAATTTTATGTGCTAACCCATCAACTCATGCATTTTGACCCAATCCAACTAGAAAATATGGGTCGGTTCAAACTCGAAAAAATAGCATCCCATGATTTTGATAGACAGGTACAGCCTAATAGTAAAAGCAATACAAATATCTAACAAGAGCAATAAGTAATAATTTCAATAAGACAGCCATTATTATCAAGCAAATATATTAAATAAAACAATAATAAAAATACACCAAAATTTTTAATGTGACAGATAAAAACAGTACTAAAAAAATATCTTTCGTTATAATTAAATATAGAATACAAGATGAGAATATTTAATAAAACAAGAATTATACATATAATAGCAACAAAAACACTAAAATTTATAAATAGGAAGTTAAAAAATGAAAATATCTAAAATTTAGAATTATTTTGTTACAACAAATTTTATTTTTATAGACTCATATCAATGATCCAACTATTCAAAATGAAGAACCAAATAATCAGTCTAAATTTTAGGCCAATCTAATGGTAAATAAACAAAAAAATTGTTGTTAAAAAATGACAGCTCTGCACAAAAAACAGATATAATATTTTCATTCTTCTCTCGTTCTATAGTTGTTCTCTCTCACTCACACTAATCTCCCAAAAACCTAATTAGAGAATTGCAAGTGGATGCAAAGAAAAAATTTTAAAATTTTTATTTGGGTGAGAAGTGAAATCAGTTCAATTGATTTGTAGGTGGATTTAATCATATATAACCTATGCCACCAACTAATAATCTAATCTTAAAATAAAGAAAACAATATACATATATTTTGTTAGTTGTGGTAAAAAAAAAAAAGGTTGAAAGGTTCAAAGAAAAAAAAATGACAAAAAGAAAACTTACCCAACCCAACCCACATACGTCCCTACATATAATGATATGGTCCACTTATTTACTTTCAATATATTTTTTAATATGCTCCTTTATTTATCTTTTTTATTTTTTATGTCTTCCTTTTCACGTTATAAATCGTCTTTGTTGCTCGTGTTTTATGGAATTCACTAGAATTCAAATGTGTTGATGAAACTATATATAAAGCTATGATAATTTTGTTCCAACTTATATTATATCATAGGCTTCAAGAAAAAGTATTCAGCGTCAACTATCACAAGGTGCTCAACAAATTGCAGCTGCTAGTGGAACCCCTGAGCAAGCATTTGCTCTAATTATTGATGGCAAATCACTTACTTATGCTTTAGAGGATGATATGAAGGACTTGCTTCTGGATTTAGCAACTAAATGTGCATCTGTTATTTGTTGTCGCTCATCGCCAAAACAGAAAGCATTGGTATGTTTTGGTCTATTGGGTTTCCTCTCCATTCATCTCTTTTTTATTCTACTCCTTATGATAAGAATTTTAAGAGTAATATTCCAAGTCAGAACCTAAAGAATTTTTAGTTAAGCACATATTATTCAACAAATTTTAATGGCCAATTAGTCTCCAAACTTTTATTTTGTTATACAAATTAGTTCTCATATTATATTTTGCCTTTTTAAAAGGAGTGATTATATTTAAAAATGTTAAAAATTCTTAAAAAATATTTTGGTGATGAATTTGTTGATGATCACATTATCCGACTAAAATTCGTTAGGAAGTGATTTAGAATATTACCCTCATTCTAATTATATTGTTAAAAAGGCTGGCTTAAAATAATTTTTCTTGGTTATTCTCTTAAAGGTGACCAGACTTGTAAAATCTAGAACCGGTAAAACTACGTTAGCTATTGGAGATGGAGCTAATGATGTGGGAATGCTTCAAGAAGCGGACATAGGGATTGGAATCAGTGGTGTTGAAGGAATGCAGGTTATTCACACAAAAAAAAAAGGATAAATTGTTCTCGTTTTGCTCTTTTCGTTTGTCTTTGCTTCCATTTCCTTTGTTTTTATTGCATGTTGTTATTTGTATCTTCTTTCTTACAGGCTGTTATGTCCAGTGATGTTGCAATTGCACAGTTTTGTTATTTGGAACGACTACTTCTTGTGCATGGACATTGGTGTTACCGAAGAATCTCATCAATGGTATAGGCAACAATAAATTATATTAGGAAAAGTATATTTTTTTCTTAACATTTTGGGGTGATTTCAATTTTCTTCCAAACATTTTCTTTTTCTATTTTTATCTCTTAGCATCTTCAATGCAGTTTAATTTTCAATCATTTTAAAAACTAAAAAGTAATTATATATGTTATTAAAGTTAGGAACAAAAATAAAACCAAAATAACGATTAGGAACAAAGTCGAAATCACCCCTAAAAGGTTACCTTAACTTTTATTTGGTATATTAACTTGCTCATTCTTCTTATTACAGATATGTTATTTCTTTTACAAGAATATCACATTTGGCTTCACTTTATTCTTGTTTGAGGTCCATGCGTCATTTTCTGGAGAACCTGCATATAATGATTGGTTTTTGTCTCTGTATAATGTCTTTTTTTCGTCACTTCCAGTCATTGCCCTTGGGGTCTTTGACCAGGATGTATCAGCCCGGTTTTGTTTGAGGGTAAGCTTATTGTTCAAATATTTTATTAAGGTTTTCATGTTTCTAATAATGTTTTTCAAATGAAAATTCAATAGCCCTATTTTAGTTGACAGAATAGCAAAGATAGAGAGTATATATAAAGAAGCTAGAAAAAAAAAAAAACTTGCAATAATTCGTACATGATTAGGCCCTTTTTGACATATTGATTTATGAGTAACTTTCTTTTTTGATTTTTAACCGTTTGTCTGTAAAGACAAAAAAATGCTTTTTCACAATTCAAAATATTTTAATCAGTTTTAATTATTCAAGTAATTAGTTTAAGAAGCTTTTAATACATCAGCAAATTACTATTTATAAAAACTATTTAGACTAATTACTTGAATGGTTGAAAATTAATTAAAAATTTTTAAATGTGGAGATACGCTTTGTCTTTTACACAAATGGTTAGAAATTAAAAAAGATATTTAGTGCGTATTTGAGTGTCATTATTTTAATAAAAAAAAATTTTAATAAAAAATATCTTTTTATTTTTTAACGTGTTTGACAAATTTCTAATAGTAAAAATAAAAGTATTAGAAAAATAAAAATAAAAAAACATCTTTTTTGAGAAGTGTAATTTACATCTTTTTTAAAATATCTTTTTTTTAAAAAAAATATTTTTTATGTAATAAATAAACAAAAAGGTATTTCTATATTGTTATACCCAAACATAATTGATAAATAAAAAAAATCTTTTTGCATGAGATACCAAACATAAAATTACTTTTACTTTTTCATAAGATTTTTAAAAAAAAAAAGATAACTCAAAAAAGATATTTTTTTAGAAATTCACCCAAACAAGCTCTTACTCTTGGTTGCTTTTTAACTCTCATGGTGGCTTTTGGATATTATCTTGATATTAACATAAGAGAAATATGATATGGTTCGTGTTGAACAATTTACACAATAGCCTTAAAAAGTCTTGAGTAATCTTTCACTCTTGATCAAGTTTGTGGGATTTGAATTAGGCTTATTCAGTTTTGGTATCCAGAGAGCCCATTATAAAGGGAAATAAATAGAACCCTTTCAATGTTGATCACTTGTATCTTACCATGTAAATAAATCCTCATGCTTATATAAAGTAAAATTCACTAATCATTGTTATTTTTTTATTGATGTGGCAGTTTCCTATGTTGTATCGAGAAGGTGTAGAAAACATCCTCTTTAGCTGGCGTCGAATACTTAGTTGGATGCTTAATGGATTTATTAGCTCCATAATAATTTTCTTCTTCTGCACAAAAGCTATGGAGATTCAAGCCTTTGATGAAGGAGGAAGAACTGCAGGAAGAGATATACTAGGAGCAACAATGTACACTTGTGTGGTTTGGGTAGTAAACCTGCAAATGGCACTTGCTGTAAATTACTTCACCCTGATTCAACATGTTTTAATATGGGGCTCCATTGTTATCTGGTATATCTTCCTCCTTACCTATGGAGCAATGGCCTCATCGTTTTCTGGAAACGCTTACCATGTCTTTGTTGAAACTCTGGCTCCCACTCCATGCTATTGGCTGTTGATATTTTTTGTGGTAATCACAACACTTGTACCATACTTCACTTTCTCAGCACTACAGATGCGATTCTTTCCCATGTATCATGAAATAGTGCAGTGGTTGAGGCACAAAGGAAAGACGAATGATCCCGAGTTTTGCGCTATGGTGCGGCAAAGTTCATTGAGGCCCACAACTGTTGGATCAACGGCACGCAGAGCGGCCAAGACTAACAGCCTTAGAGGCAGCTTCACTGACCATAGATGATATCTATATTTTTTACTATTCTTTTTTCCATATTCGAAAAAGGAAATGTAGTTTTGTGTATAGAAAGTTGAAAATATATTTGTTGTGCATATCATTTTTGAATTGCTTACTCACTACAAGGGAATGTTGCTTGTATATCCACTTTCATGGTAAGCGCATAATGCACAAAACCTTTTTTCATTTTGGGGAATTGTTTTTTTGTGGATTGGGGGAGTTGAAGTTTGATTGCAGAATGGAGAATAAACTATCTATTTGTTTTATTTGTTAATTTGTCTTCATCACGGAGTACGTATTATTTCAAATGGTTCTGCTAAGATTTTTAACTTAATAGAATTTCTGTACCCTCATATCACAATTTCATTCCTAACTTAGAGTCATCAAATAACACTAAATTTTTCTCCATCTTTTTCTCTAGCCATTACTTTCCTGCAAAAAGTGGAGAAAATTTAATTGGTTCCTTCTTTTGAGTAATGAAGAGAACAAAGTTCTGAAAATCGGATCGATTATCGAACAGTTTTAGTGATTGATTTATTGGTCCAATTGGTTCAATCGTAATTCAACCGAAATAATCGTTTTATAATAAAATAATAAATAAAATATAAATAAACACACTAAAATTAACAAAAACTAACTATATTTAACTAATATTAACAAAAAGTTTCAAACATAATTTCAACAAGATCAACACAATAATTAACGTGCTTTAACAAAAAATTAACAGTTTTCAAACCAATTTTAACAAATTCAGCATAATGCTTAACAGAAAAAAAAAAGCATTGAATGAGCACTATTAACCCTCCAATTGCTTAATAACATCATTCTCTCCACATTCATTTTGTATGCAAAAATAGTTTTAACATGGAAAGCTTCATTGCAAGAGTGCGAGAATTCGAGTCGGTGTGCATGTTCTCAGACAACAAATCAATACAAACATTCGAAAAAAAGAAAGACAACACAGCGACAACACAACAAAGAATCAAAGGAACATTTAAAACACAGCAACAACACAACACCTATAAGAGCATTTAAAACAAAAAAAAAAAATATCTAAGAATCACCATTGCTGGGAATAATAACTTGAACGTGTATGCTCAAAGAATCAAAGGCTAAGTTTCACTGAAAAGGTGAAGAACACCCAAATGAAGGAAACTTCAATCACAGCTTAAACCAAACTTCACAATCCCTTTAAATTGAAGCAGCAAGCAACTTGAGAGCTAAAGCAAGGTTAAGTAGTGAACTAAATCAATGTAATTTTAACAAAGATTAACCGAACTAAATCAACTAATTATTTAATAATTTAATCCAAAACAAGAAAACCATATAATATAGCACATGAGTAGAGCTAATCAATGATTCAAATTTTAATCAGGGTAGCACTAACAGAATCTAAAAAAAAAATCAATGTTCTAGCAGAATCTCAAAAAAATTATTGAATCAATGTTCTGAACAAAGATCGAAAAAAAAAGAATGAAAATTAAAAAAAATGAAACAATTGCCTTCGTGAGCTTAAGGAAGATGCATCAATTGTTGAATGAGGAAGAAGCGCGGAGCCGCAAACGACCAAACGAAGACACTATGGAATCTGAGCGCAACGAAGGCGGCACTGAGTGAGACCCATCAGCAGTAGGGAAGTAGACTAGGGTTTGTGTTTTGGGGGTGAGAGGCTGTATACCTGTATCTGAATGAGGAGGAGGAGAAGTGGAGAACTTGCGCCGCACTGCTCGAGGGGAAGGAGAAAGGGGAAAGATTCTAATCAAGTACAAAGTAGAGTCAAAATAAAGTTCGTCGTCTTTTAGACGAACTCCAACTCATGGAGCACCAAGACCTGTATCTGAAAAATAAAGGATATATATACAGAATGAGAACCACCAACTCATGGGTTTCCAGTACCATAAAAGTGCCAACACAGATACAATATAAGGTAATAGGAAACTCACTAAGTAATTTTAAACTTCATACATTAACATTGCCATCCTAGGTTCTCACTAATCTGTAATCAGGCAACTCTCCTAGGGAATGCTAGTCTAAGTCACTTTTATTCAAGTTTTCACAATCATTCCTCTCAAGATTTTTCACCATACTCCATACTCCAAATAGAACAGCCCTCAGCGTCAACCAACACCAACATGAGGACCTCTCAAAATGCAAACACAAGCAAAGCAAGTAAATAATATACAAGTAGATTCAAGCAAGACATTTAGCATATAGACATGTAATTATGCACAATTAATCAACCCAAGACAAGAATAGTAAGCCCAAATAATTCAATCATATACAAATGATGTATGCTTGCACTATGGCCGATAATATCATCTATCAGTTATATAGTCAAACTCGACATGTCCGGTAGTGAACCCTGGACAGGAACACTACAACACGGAGCAAGTGGGACCAAACTGTAACCCTTGCATCTTACCCGCGTAACCCGAAGCAAGGGGAACAACCTCAATCCTTGCCTCTTACCCAGGCGGTGTTACAATTCTCAACTCAGAGCAAGTGTGACTAAACTCAAACCCTTGCATCTTACCCGGTGTCTCGAACCTTTACCCGGAGCAAGTGAACGACACCATTATATCTTACCCGGTGTCTTAACTTTTATCCAGAGTAAGTGGACAACGCCACTGCATCTTACCTAGTGTCTCAAACCTTTACCCGCAGTAAGTGGACAATGCCACTGCATCGTACTCGGTGGTATTTCTTAATCAGATTCAATATCGTTTTCAAATCCATTCTTAATATCATTCCACTTCATTTAAAAATCATAATTAAAATAAATCCTCGTCATCCTTCATTCTCATAATCAACCTCATCATTCTCATTATCACACTCATCCTCATCACACCTCTCATTTCATTTAATCCATCTCTCCTCAGTTCACTTTCTTGACTCATTAGGTATTATTTCTGACTCCTCTACCCTCCATTACACAGGCTCTAGACTCATAACAGGGTTTATAAAGGGTTAGAAGGCTCGAAGAATGGTTAAAAATATAAAAATATATATTTTTTTCAAAACTGGGTGGTCATGCGTACACATGCCTTCCACGTACGCATAAGTCCAACTTTTGACAATGTTGCGTACACGGACTATAGTCGCGTACGCGAGTACCCAGATAGAAGCATTGGCTTGCATACACAAGCCACTTCTGTGTACGCACAAATCCAAAATTTTTCAAAGTCGAATACGCATGCCGTGTCCGCATACGCATGCATATTAGAATCCAGAAAAAAGATGATATGTTGCAAAAATGCGGTTTTTTTATCACAACTTTAAAAGCGTATAACTTTTTCGTTAAGAATTATTTTTCATCCATTCTTGAACATTGGAAAGATCGATAAATAAACTTCCATAAAAATCTATTTTCGTTAAGTTTTCAACTTTGAGGACCGAGTTACGACCCGCCGAAGTTGGCCAAAAATCCATTTTTGTCCAAAAACAGAATTCACCAATTTTTTCAAAGATTCACAAGCCATATCAATTTCTACTCAATATAATGCCTCCCAACCATCCCTATTCACTCATTTGATATCAACCACGTTCACGCCTACTTAAATTACATATTACAACTCTAAATCATCATTTTCACATCTCCAATCCTCAATTCCTATATTCTAACAATTTGTTACCAAATTTCACATGCTCAATCACATAATTACCATTTCATGCTCATGCATCAACATTCAATACATTCACCAACTTACCAAACTTACCTTTCACGGCCTCCAACCCAAATTCACGGCATTTGACCCAACATTCACTAATTCAATCAACTCAATATTTCAATAATTCATTAATTCATAATTTTAATCATCAATTCATATTACATTCTCATAACTCATAACACCCAATCACCAAATAAAAATCAAATCCAACACTTCATAAATGATCACATCTTAATTCCATTTAATCACACAATTAAATCTTATTCCTAGAGACACCTAGCCTAGGACTTTATGTCACATTACCTAACCTAGAGTGGTGAGATTTTGTCACTCTCCAAACGAAAAAGTGGAGAGATGCAATAGACTCTGAAAGTTAGAGACTGAATTCTAGCGCGAGTTTGGGATCGAGGAAGAAAAAGAAATGGGTTGTCTCAGAATGTAACTGCAGTACTCATGCCATTCTGTTCATGTCAGGAACAGAGTTAAATTCGGCCAGGCTGTTCTTTGGTTGCCCATACTTTAAGGTAGTTTATATTTTTTCTCGTTCATCTAGATTTCGATTGAAGGTTTAAAATGTTTTCTCCTATCTTGCAGACTTCAGCACCTCATTGCAAGTATTTTGCATGGCTTGATGAGTATGTTTCATCGTTTAATGAGGATGCTAGCAAGAATCTTTATTTTGGTGGGTTGAAGCAGAAGGAGGTTCATTTTGAAGGCTATTCTCATGGTGTTCATGACAAAGCAGAGGAGTTTGAGAAAAGATTGGCTGGATTGGAAGTTAAGTTATACAAATCTAGAGTGAATAAGATTCAAAGCAGGTGCAATGATGTTGGATGTATTGTTATAGCATTTGTTGCAGGACTAGTTATTGCAAACATCCTAAGGGCTTCTGAGTAGGAAGGAGCAGTAGTTCCATGATTTATATCCAGTCTTACCTTCATCTTCAGATGCCACTGGACTATTAAATGCCTCACTCTCATATTCATAAGGCTTCTCATAGTCAGAATCGAATTCTTCCTATCTTGATCATTGTTAGAATTCTTAGCATCTTTTAGACCATCCACACTTTCTTTTTTCCTTACTACCACCATCAATAACCCTATTGTTTTTGTTCTTATCAAGCCCATCCCTGAGAATATGTCTTCTTCTTACTTAAAAGTACTTCTTAAAAGCCCTTCTCTTTGTAATTTTTGTCTTAGGTGACTTAACTTTGTTATTTGTACCATTAGGCCCAACCGTATTCTCATCAGTTAGGCCAATCCTGTCAACTCTTTTTGGACCTTGAGCAGTCTTCTTCTTAGGTGAAACCTTCTTTCTCATCTTCTTGAGTTTATTTCTCTCTATCTCACTATCTTCACTACTATAACAATCTTCAAACCCAGGAGGAGGAGGCTTGTAGGCCTCATCCTCTACACTCTCATATCCATCATCTAAAGATGAGGATGATGACTTAAAGAAAACAACTTCAACCCTCACCCCATTATCAACAATCTCAGGAACACTCACTGGATGATCAAAGTATAAGTAAAACTCATTAGTCTCCTTATTTCTCCACATGTTATCTCTTATTTGATTTATCTTAACATCACCTTTGATAAGATGTGGCCCAGTTTTCATATCAGGTGTAGTCATGTCAAGCCAATACATCTCTTTATACTCTCCATATCCCAACTCCTTAAATAAAGTCCGTAAATCAAAGAAATTAAGATAATGTAAATCTATCGGCGATACCTATGCACATTCCCAATAACGTAACACAGTATTCTTTTCGAGTTTCTCTTAAAAGAACTCCATAGTTAAACACATGGACTACCATATAATCATCCATCTGTTATAACAATAATAATTATACAGAAAAATAAGTTACGAAAAAATCTAATTATGAAAATCATTTTTGTCAAATTAGCATAAATATTCAAAGTTCATATCAACATACATAGTTCAACTCAGTGATGTAATAATAAAGAATAATTAAAAAAAATTCATACCAACCCTTCAGTTAAACCCAACCTTGTGCAAAACTATGAATAGTAACTAAAGAACAAAATAACAAATACAATGTGCAACCCTCGAATCCTGGAGAAAAGAAAATTCTTTCCAAATAATCCATGTTCCTAACATCCAAGAAAACAAATACAATAGTACAAATTCACCACATTTTTTAATATCCTAAATCCATTCTTACTTTTGTAGCTACCACCTTCAACTTTGGTTGACGTTGTCACAGAATCTGTTATTGACGCCGTCAATTCCCTTTCCTCGCACTTTATTAGCAGTACTGTTAGAGGTCCACTCAGCAACACCACCACGTGCACCATCATAGATTTGCCTTTTGGAGGAAAAAGAGGAAAAGAATCTAGGGCTTCCTGTAAATACAAGTTAGGTATTGGGGGGGTTATATGGGAAGAAACTCAACGAACCGATTTCCTAGTTAGAAAACAGTAGCGTTTTGGATTTTATAATTTTGACGAATCAGTCCCTATCCATTTTTGACTTGTCACTGTGGCACTTAACAGACAATCTATTGACACATTATCGTCGTTAAATAACATGTAAGTAAATTTCGTTAATTTTTTACACTGGAGATGACGGAATGATCGTCATATTTCATGGCTACCAGAAATAAGGATCGGTTGGTACCACTTTTTTCGATAAAAATCAACTTGTCCTTCAAAAAAATGAACATGAACCAATTTGAAACTTTATTCATAATTTTTTTTAATGTATAAATCCCTCTTTTCTTCTGACCTTATGTAAAATAGGGTTTTAATTTTTTTTTTCGTTGGAAATGCTCTTGGCCTGTAATAAGGAAGAGGTAATCTAAAATGCTAGCATCGAAAAAAATTTTCTAAATAAAATCACGTGACGTACGTTGCCTTTTAGCATTAAGGTATGTTTCTATATAATATTCTGGGTATCTTCCAACCTGACAGGTTAAGGACTAATTCGTCGCAGATTTGAGCTCTATTTAAGAGTCTGTTGCTGGCCAATAGGTTACGGTATGTACAAAACAGAATTCGAACCCCCGACACTTGTTTAAGCAGACGTGAGCTGATCACTCGACCAACCCAAGTTGGTTAATTTTAGAACTAATTTGATGTCTGATAAAAAGTTCCCAAAAAACCGATTTGGGTATCACTTTTCCAACAACGTGTGGTGTCCTTTCAAAGCTTTTCTTCATGAATTTTGGTTTTTATTAGCTAACTTATTTTTACGTTCTATTTTTGCTTCCTCTATTAGCATCGTGGTTTTCATCCAAATCCAATCTGCCCGTCTTTTATACAAATAATTAATCCAATAATGTTAGGGGAACAAAAAAATAAATTAGAATTTATTTTATTTAATATTTATAATTATTATAATAATTAATTAATATTAAATAAAAAAATTCTAACTATTTTTAGTTAATATTTTTTTATTACCATTTTTTATTACTATTTCTAAATGACATCGAGAGTGAAATTAAAATTATAAAAAAGCCGTAAATTAATCATTAGTGCAAATAGTTTAACATGTAAAGAAAAAAACCCACCAAGCGCACCCAAAGAAATCAAGATCAAAAGAAAATTAGATTAAAGGATTCTATTATCCTTAATCTAAAACTAGGTAATGGTAAAATTTTTGAAGCAAAAATGATTTATATAATTAATAAGCTGCAATTTATACAGAACTATGTCGCCATTCAATTTCAAAAGATTATTCTTAATTAATATGTAGGGTATAATTCTTTAAATTGGATTCGTCCTCATTTCGATATTCAAATTGTAATTTATTTTAGATGAACATAATATTACAGTAATTATGAATATGAGCAAACAACAGAAAAAAAAAAGAAACAAAGAAAGAAAAATGTAAGACATAAAATGTTACACCCAGAAAAGTATATGTACAAGTTTCATTCACAACTAGTCGCAATCTTTTAACATGCCGATTAAATCCACCATTGTTTTCCATTGCATCATATATATACAATATTCCTAATTTTGTTTTGTCTTCAACATTTGTCTTTCATCGTCTTAACTTGTTGAACAATGTAACGACATATATGTTCACATAAATCAAACCTTGTACATTATTCATACCTAATTCTTGAATGAATTTCCTTGAATATTAACACGCAAAAAAATTAGAAGCTGACTTTGCCATGATTCCTGCAAACTCATTGAAACTAATAACACCGTCACCATTGCTATCAGCTTCGGCCATCATATCGGAAAGCTCAGGGTAAGTTAACGGATGGCCCATTTTCGCCATGGTGCTGGCAAGTTCTGCGGCGGTAATGTAGCCATTTCCGTCTTTATCAAATGATCGAAACAACTCGGTGAGTTGTTCTTGATTGATTAGGACATGCTCATTCAAATCAGGTAATAAGGCATGAACAAGCTCATCAAATTCTATATATCCATTGCCATTGTTGTCCATGTTGGTAAGTAAGGCATGGAGTTGATCGCCGGTGGGTTTGATGCCGAGAGATCGAAGGAGGGCGGCGAGCTCTAGGTGGGTGAGGCTTCCATCGGAGTCGGTGTCAAAGCGATTGAAGATGTCGTGCAGCTGATTGATCTGCTCGGAATGGAGGTTGGCCATCGAAAAGGGACGGATGTGGTTGTGGTGGTAGAAGATGAGAGCAAGAGAGAGGTTTTGAGTTTTGACCTAAAATGGTAAATGGCTATTTAGTTGGAACCTTTTTGCTTTTATTTGATGATGAAGAATGTGAGGTTCTTGTGTCATCTCATTTCGTTGCGGGATTGGTTAGTTACATTGTTTTATAACAGGCACAGCCTTGAATTGTTAATTATAAACTATATTTGAGTGAATTCAATTTATATATATATCAATTCCGTTACGTTACCAACATTTCTAGCAACTTCTGTCCATTCTTATTTATAATTATATTTAATGAAAATATTTTTGTGAATATGTCTAATAAAAATATTATTTTTATAATATATCTTTTAGATATATTTTTTTATATATGTATTTAAAATATAATAATTAATTATTATTAAAAATAAGTTGACAAAAAATATGTTAGTATCCTATATTTTTTTAATATAAAACTAATGGAATCTTCCAATGTAGTAGAACCCTATGCGTTTTACAGAATATTAATTAACCATCATTATAACCGAGTTGAGAACTACTGATGAGTACTATAATTAGTAGAAAACTTCTCATTGCAATAAGCAAGTAATACCTCGACATTGGCTAATATTTTGTTTTGGGTATAATAAAAGCAGATAGCATTGTTTTTCCCTAATAAACATCTATATCTATATATAGTTTAGCTAGATAGTTCGTTAAAAATTTCAACGAGATTAGATAAGTTTACAACTTAATTAATTAGTGTTTAATTAAGTGATAGAGTATAGTCTTTTTTAAAAAAAAAATAACAAAAGAAAAACAATCTTTTATGTATTTGGCCATAAAGCGATTGCACCAAACTTGCTACGCATGCTTGGAAGTTGGAATGGTAAATTAGCAAAGACTAATTATCCATTCATTCTACTCAATATGAAACTCACCACTAACTTCTTGAGCCTACTTGTTTATATTTTTTCTATGGAAAAATTACCAAAAATATCTATGAAATTTATAAACGCTGACAAAAGTATTTATAAATTAAGAAAATTAACATTATATTCATGAAAAATAAATTTTGAACAATAAAAGTATTCAAACTTTAATTTTTTGTTAATTTTTAATCTACTTATGATTATTTGCTGAAATAAATTTCAAATCGGATGAATAATGAATTTGTTAGTTTTTTACGTTTGATAGCTGTTTTAATTTCTGGTTTTGCTAGAGTGAATTGAAATTGGATTAATGAATTTAAAAATTTTTATGTTTTAAGTATTTTTTCGTATTTGATTGATTTAGTTTGGGTATGGGTTGTAAACTTATGACTGAACCGGTTAAAGTCCGATCCTCTACCACCACCATTGATTTTAGTCTAGTCTCGTGTAGAAGTAGTTTCGAATTTTATGACAAAGATTTTAAAGATGCATGTTGAATTATGAAATGTTGAAAAAGTGAGTTGGGGTTGAAAGTGGGGTAGTTTGGAAATTTTATTTAAAAATCAGTAAAAAATTAAAATTTTGATACTTTTAACATACAAAATCCATCTTTCATAGGTATATCGTTAATTTTTTTAGTTTTTAAGTACTTATATCAACTTTCGTAAACTTCATGAATATTTTTTGTAGTTTTTTCTATTTTCTATATATAATGTCCTATCCCTGAATTTTGAGCTTTATTCCATCTTTCATTCTTTTCCATATCGAAATGCTCATTTTTAAAATATACTTCACTATTTGTTCTACACAGCTTAGATAATAGAAGATAGTAACTACTATTGAAAGGAAAATGTAAGGAGAGAAATTATTTGATGAAATATTTGTGACAAAGTTAATCACATAGCAACCATAATAATACCATACAAAAAACACACCCTTCTTTATTCAGCTCTTTTATATCATATCTATGTCTTAGCGTTGATTTAGATTGGCTCTTTTGAGTACATTTTTTTTTATTAAAAAAAATTCAATTGTCTGGGTGTAGCATTATAAAGTGAATAAAAAATAATAAATATTTTTAAAAAATACTTTGTTAAAAAAAATAAATTATTTATTTTTTATAAAAACTAATAATACATTACTTTTAAAAAAATAAAAATAAAAAATATTTTTAATATTTAAAAACTCTTTTTAGAATTTAGGGTCAACTTTCTTGTCTATCCATACTTAATTCCATCCAAGATGATGGACAATCATGGATAGAATACAGATGGAGCTTCTGCCAAGTTTGAATTAAAATAGAAAAATCCAAACAATTTCAAAAAACTGTGCACTAATTGAATCCAGTCTTTCCTTGATGAATATAAATGTCAAAGTGTTCACAACAAATCCATTAAAACACATAATCCCTTTAACATCCTACTGATGTGAATTTTACAAACTACAAAATATATTAATAAGTGCAACGGATTATATCAAGTAATAACTCACGGTGAGTGAGTATCGATTCACGAAAATTAACAGATTAAGTAAGTAAAATTAATCTATTAATCTAGTCAGGCAATCAAATTAGGGTTTTGAAAGGCTTTATGCATAAACAGAAATTAAACGAAAGAAAACAGTGAGTGTGAGAAATAATATAAATTAAAGAGTTAAGATTTCGGAGATGTTGAAACTTTCGGACTAATATTTTTCACTTTTCACCTTGATCATGCAAAAATACTTTTATGACAAACCATTAGTAATCAAATCCCAATCCCTTAGTGATTTAATTTCTCTTCAACATAATTAATTGCTAATCCCTTAGTTAATTACTTAAAAAAAGAGTTGAAGAACGTTCACTGATTTATAAAGCCACACAATTCATACGAATCTCTCCTAGTTGATTTTATGTCACTTATCAATCCAATTTCAAAACTTAAGAATTATGAGAATCAATTTTCAATCTTAATTCAATTAATCGACTTTTTCAAGAAATTAAAATAATTCAAATCAGAGAAGAATTGTTTCCCAATACATTCAAACCCTTTAAGATAAAGAATAAAAACCTATTCTTGAAAAGAAATAAATTCATTAATCAAAGATGTAAAAAGCTAAAATAAACATTAATCCATAAAATCAACAAATCTCCTAACCTTAATTGAAGAGAGTTAGAAACTCATGTTCTTCCTTGAAATCCTTGAAAAATAAAGCTGCCGAAGTAGCCAAGAGCCTCCTCCGAAGAGTCTCCCTCTGCCTTAAATACTAACCCTAATTTAAATTAAAACAGAATCAAAACTAAAATAGAATCAAATATATCTAATTAATAATTACCTCTAGCATAACTTCTAATATTTATCTCCTTGTAATACTCAATTAATGCTGAGATAATGGAATTTGAATTGAGTCTTGAATTGATGAAGAAGTGGACATTTGGTAACTTGAATTGAGGCCCTAAGAGGTGTAGAAAATCTCACGTAGCACATGAAATGTATTGCGCACCAAGTGAAGCAATCTTTTGGCCTGGAATGCATTCTGTTGGGGTCACGTACAACGTGAAATAGGCTACACTGTACGTGAGTCAATTTTCTTTAATTATGGGCTTCCCTTGCTTCTTCACATTATATATGGTGAATTTCACGTTATACATGAAAACCAACTTGTGCATATGCACATTCGCTTGTTGTGCATACGCACACATACATGCATACGCACAGTTGCTGCGTCTTACATGAAATTGCCCACGTACTACGTGAAATAGTGAATAATATGTGCGTGTGCGTACACACAAGTGTGTCCGTACGCACAGATCCCTTTTCTTCTTTTCACGTTTCACGTCTTTCACCTTCTCCTTCCAGTGAGTTTTCTGTCATTCATAAAAAGCATTCTGCTTGTCATTGTTTGTCATAGAGAGCTTTCTGTTTATTTCTCTCCATCCTCCTTTCTGTTCTGTTTCTTTCTGTTTTTCTTTTAAAACTTCCTATAATTAATGAAATTCAACTAATCAAAGTAATGTTCATTCTAACCCTAAATTCTTATTAAATCAATTCAAATCAAGAAGGAAAAATACTAAAGATGCGGACGCATCACCTACCACACAGAAAAGCGCATCGCTCGCGCGAACGGAAACTTAAGTACGAAGAAGAGTAAGGAAATATATAAATAATAAGAGCAAAAAGTCAAAAGGTACATAATATCAAGCTCCAGCCTCGACCTGCGAAGAGAAGGCCGGCCGGAGAATATGTACATACATACATGTATCTAAGTATATCCCAAAATATCCCAACATACATAAAGTAATCGTATATATAGTTCTCCAAAAGGCCTCTAAGAGGACTAAAAATAAGTTATATATACATAGGAAAGTCTATAAACATAAATACATAATCGACAACCCAAAATATAACAGCCTAACTTTGCTTGCCATCATAGGAACCTTCAGACGCCTAGCGAGGAGCCTCTCGACCTGAATCTGAAAACGACAACATATGTATGGAATGAGAACTAAAAGTTCTCAACATGGTAATGTTACCTATATAAATAATATATAAGGTCCCGGGAAAGCTAGAGGCGATTCTAGATCTCCGACACTCATATCTAGAACTTAAAGTTATAAATTAAACCAGAAATCAAGTAAACTATCCAAGGTACTCATGTTCTAATCCAATATTTAACTTAACACTTCGATCTCACTTTCCTCCAACTCTCGAAACACTAGTGGAACTACCCTCGTCACTCCTCCGCCAAACGAGGGATCTCTCAGTCGCATAGACATACAATACAGACAAAGAAAATACAGATAGAGTGCAAATACAGTAGGTAGAACGTATAGCAATTAGACATAGTAATTCAAATAGGCAAACCCAAGTAATGCAAACTCAAACAAAATGTTGGCAAAAAAAACACTGAAAATTAACACATACTTTTGTGCAAGCTTGTCATTTGTTTTCTTCAATCTTGGTTTTGTTATTTCTTGCATTCCTTCACTTCTGACAATACATACAAAATATTCTATTAATATATAAAATTTTGATGAATAAACAAAATATAGCATTACGATGATAGTTTCTAAATCTAACTCATCATCAAATTCAGTTTCTTTTTGGGAAGATGAATCCACAATACCACGCTTCCTCTTTTTGGAATCCATATTGAAAAAGCAAACAATCATTAGGCAAATAAATACAATAAAATTGACAAAATACACTGAAAACTAACACATACTTTTTTGCAGGCTTATCATTTTTTTCTTCAATCTTCTTTTTGTTATTTCCTCCATTTCTTCACTTCTAACAATACATGCAAAAAATTCTGTTTATAAAGAAAATTTTAATATATATATATATACAATGATAGCTTCCGAATCTTACTCATCATCAAATTCAGTCTCCATTTGGGAAGATGAATCTTCAATAATGCGCTTCCTTTATTTGGATTCCATCCAGAAAAAGTACAAACACACAAGGTAAATAAAGTGAATAAATATTTACAAAAGATATCGAAAAATAATACTTACTTCTTTGCCATTCTCTCAGATTGTTTTTTGCTCTTCGGTGTCTCCTGTGAGTTATGTTCAAAATTAAACTCATACTCAGAAATATTTTCACTTTTCGAAGATGAGTACGATATAACAGTCTTTTTCTTCTGTGGCTTCTTTTGTTCCTTCTTTTTTTCCCTTCTTTTTGTCTTTTGATTGGTCTCTCAGCTGTGTTCTTCTCACGATGCCCTAAAATAGGAAAAATATTAGTTAGCATAAAATATTTAAAAAAAATACATCGAAAATAAAGAAAAAATTTTTGTCGAGTTGCCATTTTATCTTTCATCTCAGCTTCTATTCTTTCAACTAGCTTTTCCCTAATCCAATGTTGAACCCACGATGGTCCAAAAATTGTATCCACCGACTTATTCTTGTTTGTAGATTCATGAAAATATACCATCATCAGAGCAAAGAGGCAACCATGGACTGCAAATTTTTTTTCCAATTTGTGCCCTCTGATGCTCTTGATGAGAAAGTTGAGCACATGAGCATCCCAATTTCATTGTCGTATTGTGTCCACATGAAGAATGGGTGGCATGTGAACCAGAAAAATTTTGTTTATTGTTGTCAGTAATAAGAAGCACTTCTAAATGAAGAGGATTAATATCCTCTTGAATTTCAGCTGATTTTCCTGCCCATCCGCAGTCATGTCCATTCTAGAGTTTTTCAATTGTGACAAAGTCCAGCCTTTGAAGTTTTCAATAAGTTCCTTTTGCTCCTCATTGATTCTTTTATTTTTAATTTTGTTTGGATAGTGCTCCTCTACAATAGTAGCAAAAATATTTCAATAACACGGAAATAATTTAAAAAATACTGAAATTTGATTTACAGAATAGATTACAAAATGAATTTTTACCATATGCATTCAAGCCAAGGGCATCTTCTATTTTTCACGGGTGATCTCGATTACATGATAACGCGTATGCAGTGTGTTATTGAACAAATTAAATGAATATGCCAATTCTTTCAAGAGCTTATGCGGCACATTTAAGGTAGGGATATGCGTCATAGCACCAAATCCCAATTCTTTGATAATAGCTTTTTTCTCGTTGCTCATGTTGTAGAATATATCATGAATGGATTTTGTGAAGCATCTCAAATCATGAGTTTTCTATAAATAAATAAGAATTATGTTACATAACTATATTTATACAAAAAAAATTGAGTTTTAACATATATATGATTACATAATATTTGGGTCCTTCCTTTTCTGCAATGTTCCTGTCAGTAACTTTTTCATTGTCATTTTTTCTATAAGGAATAAAAACTTAGGTTAATAGGTGACAACAGTACCAAGTACACCTTAATTCAAATGAAATATACCAAAATACAAAACAAATACATCGCTATTATCTCTTGATTGCATCACACCGTGTCAGTTCAAAAACATATTCAAGTCAATCAAACATGCACAAAATAATACCAGAAGCACTACAATAATTTTCTATGGGCTAGTTACAACAAATGCATGAATAAAATTCCTCAAAAATGGACAAAAAACATATGCAAATCACTCAAACATGCAAAAAAATAACAAAAGCACTACAACAACATTCTGTTGCCTAGTTACAACAAAAAAAGATAACAGCACCAAGTACACCTCAATTCACATGAAATACACCGAAATATAACTCAAATACACCATTATTATTTCTTGATTGCCTCACCCAATGTCAGTTCAAAAACTCATGCAACTCAATCAAACATATACAAAATGACACCAGAAACACTACAACAAAATTCTATAGGCTTGTTACAACAAATACATGAACAAATCCCTCAAAAATAAATAAAAACACATGCAGCTCAATAAAACATGCACAAAATGACACCATAAGCACTATAACAAGATTCTGTTGTCTAGTTACAACAAAAAAGGACCACAACACCAAGTACACCTCAATTCACATGAAATACACTGAAGTTGTTGTTACTGATTATTACACATAAACCCAGTTCGAAACATACAGACACTCAAGCATGCACAAAACACATTCAAATCCCTCAAACACCTGCAAATATATGTTAAACTATACTAAAAATACTACGTAACATTTTTACACCGACCTAACACAATTATCATCAAATGAATAGTATAATGACCACAATAATATATACTTTAACGCAAGCATATAAAATGAATCTACTAAATAAACAGAAATATAACTATCTAGTGTTTTGCGATAAAAAGTGAGAAGGAAAAAAGTACAAAATTGAATAATTAGTGAACAATATCTTTAATAATAATTCATCTTTTATTTTGGTGTTTCTTTGTGAAGATTTCAAACGTAACTTTAAGAAATTCTTGAGTTTTTGGGACGATTTTAAAAAATTTTTGAGAGATTTTGAATGACATTTAAATTTTGATCATTGTAGTTTTGATCGAAAAAGAAAAAATATTTTTTATATTAATATTTGTGGTACTGAATAGATGTAGGAGCACACATAGTCACATATACATGCTCTTTAATTTTAAGTTAGTTTTTATATGCTCTTTAATTTTAAGTTAGTTTTTATTGGATTTGAGTGAAGTTAGTTTCCAAAAGAATTGGTAGGTGTAGCATACCTGGTCAAAATATAAGAGGCTTTCGGTGGTTTACCCTTTGGATTAAAATTGAATTTTATACAAAGTTTTAAAGCTCTGCTATTGCACTTATAAGGATTCAGAAAAACAGCAAACAACAGTGTTTTTATAAAATCCATAATAATTTCAATAATAATTTCAATTCTAATTCGTTGCCTCTAAATTTTGGTGATATCAAACTCAACACCCCTAAGTTTCAGAATCCACAAATTTCAAGTTCATATCACTTCATTTGATTAATTAATTGTCAATTGGAAGTGGCGTCCTATTTTCATAAATCAGTTCAGAATTTCCAACAAGCAATCCAGTTTCCAAGTGACTTAATTACGTCTACAAAATAGATATAGACATGAAATTTGTACTCACTTAAAATAGACTGATAGATCTCATAAATCCTTTTGAAAGCAACTCAAAATTCCAAATAAATAAAAAATTACAGTTGCTGAAAGTTGGTACTACAGAACTAGAAAATCAGGAAATTCTGCAGCAACCACTAAACTTTAAAAATTCATATCTTCCAAACCACTTGGCCAAATTCTCTGAAATTTTTTTGGAGTAATTTTGACTTCTTCAAATTTGATAGAAAAATAATTTGGATAAAAAATCACGTCTAAACTACTACTACTCCCGGTTTTTATTTTAAGTTGTTGTCCAAAATTCTGCAGAATTTCTGCAGCAGAGGTACTTAAGTTTGTATACACTAACTTGCTTCCCTAAAACCCTAACCATTATACATCATTGATCCTAATTTGTTTAGGTCATCTCTTCTTGTTTCATATAGATTACAGCTCCAAGAGCTTCAATTCCATATATTCCAAAAATTTACACCATCGGTACCATATCATTACACCTTCACAATATCGAACTTTGCACTATACTCAACAACAATTACTCAACAAATTCATGATACACTAGCAGAATTGTAGCAAGCTATTGCAACATTAAATTTATGACTCCTCTACAAAATTCCAGTAGCAATTACCACACATTCATATAGAATCATCATCAACAATAAAATCACAACTGTCAGCTACACATATCTCTAATCTAATCACCTAACCCCTTACCTCTTTTGATGCTCAAGAACACAATTCTTGCTCTCTTGTTTTCTTGAATCAGGAACCCTAACATACAAAACAATCAGAATTTTTTTATGGATTCATGGCCATTTAGCCGAGCTAGAGAATGGGTAAGAGAAGGGTTCTCACCCTTGTAGGTGGCAGTTCTTGGGAAATTCAGTTACTCTAGCAAGAAATGGAGCACAATAAAAGTTGAATTTTTGGATTGGGGAAAAAGAAGAAAGAACAAAGGTTACTGGGTCTTACTCAACAAGAAGAACACTAAGGAAATCATAAAGGAAAAGGGGTAGGGTTCCTTCTTTGGCTTCGGGTAGCAACTCCCTTGATGGCCCTTCTCTTTCTTCTTGATGGTGATGTACGCAGATGATGATGATCCCGTTGACGTTTTCCTCCTCCTCTTCCTCGAGCAATCGCCACTTTTTCTTCCTTTTTCTTCTCTTTGTGTGGTTTCCAGAGGAATTGAAAGGCTCGACTCTGCTATATATATGTATAGAAGGTGGAGAAGGATGAGCTGGTGCTGCATTGATTTCACGAAGTGGTGACCATGATTTCCTCTGAAACAGGTTTGGTTGTGAGAGGAGAAGGGAAGATGGATTTAATGAGAGATCCTAGGGTTTGGTTTAATTAAGGAAGCATGGTTTGGTTGAACCGGAAGAAGAGAAATAAAACCGTGACTTTAAAATGAAAGAAAAATCGGTTTGATTATGAAATGGTGGAGTTTGTTTGGTACGATTTTTAACTTAGGATACGCTTTTATCTTTCACAGTATATCTATTATTTTCATTTACCAAACCTAAATCCGCCTTATTAATTTATGATGAGGTGATTCTCAAATATTTATTGAATTTCTCATCACAGAATTTCTGAGAATAACTCTTTAGAGAATTAGGGTGTTATAACTTTCAACTAGTAAAAGGCATAACTTACCTTGAGAGTTTCTTACAGTGGCAGAGCAAATTTTAATTTTATATCCAAGTTACATTAGATTGTTGATCATTCTTTAGATTATTGAAAACTTATTGAAGAATAAACTACTATTTGGCCATCAAAAGATTCAATTTTTGACCAAACATTCTTTGAAGAAAAAAATGACATTTTCACCCTTTAAAGATGATTTCAATTTGATAAAATGCACCAATTATAGTAATACATACTCGGGAAAGAATTCTTGACATTAGATTTCGACATAATTTTTTGCAAGTTTGCTTAAAAAAAATGAAAAAGGGGTTTAGAGATCGAATTTTTCTCAAGATTTTGTATCTATCTTTTAAATAATTTTCTAAATGTTACCAAGAAAAATTTGGATCAAATGCATGAATTGTTTGCAATTTATAATAAAAGATGGTAGATTTTGTGAAATTGAGAAATTTTTTGGAGGGTCAAAATATCATTTCTTATTTTAAAGGACTATTTTGTCAAAAATTTAATCTTTTGAGGACAAAGATGATAGTTACATACAAATTTTGAGACTAACAAAGCAATGGAGTTTCTGCATTTTGTTTCAACTTTTACAGTTTTAATTTTATTCGCTGATTTCAATGTATAGTACTTAGTATACAGTTTCTATGTTTTAATTTGATGATAGAAATGCTGTTGGTATAAATAAGGATGGATTTTCAGTTTTTCATTTTATGGTTCTAGCTGTTCAAGTTTATTTATATTGTGTTTTACTTTTTTACAAGTAAAACAATCTTTCTGTTAATAAAATTTGGATGTTTATGTATAATTGAAATCAACTTTCACGGCAATAGCGATACTTAATATATAATATTGTTAGAAACAAGAGACTCAAAGAGTAATTTAAAAAGTGTATTATTGAGTTGTAATCAAGTTGTTTATTTAAATTGTATGGAATGATACAATATAGAAGGATATTTATAGGAGCTAAGAGAATCGTAATAATAAAAATGTAATATTCTATAATAAATATTCAAATATACTAATTGATCATAATTGATCCTAATTATATTCTAACATTTCCCATCAAACTCAAGTGACAACTTGAGTTTGAAACTTATTTAAAACAACGAAACAAAGAGAAAAAACTGCATAAACTGATAAATAAAACGGGTGCGAACTGCCGGAAGGAAGCGTAGATGGAACTGCCGTTAATTTGAAGGAAGCGCAGACGGAACTGCCGCTTGTCTGAAGGAAGTGCAAACGGAACTGCCGCAAAGAAACGCATACGGAACTGCCACAAGGAAACATAGACAAAACGCAGACGAAACTGTCACGAAAAAATGCAAACGGAACTGCCACGAGAGAACAAACGAAACTGTCACGAGAGAACGCAGATGGAACTGCCATGAGAGAACGCAGGCGAAACTGCCACAAGAGAACACAGATGAAACTACCGAAAGAGAGCAAAAACTATATGATTTCTTCATGAGAATAGGAAAACAGCGGATGACATTGTTGTTTGATCATTCGACTCGAAAAGACACAAGACGGAGAGAATATGCTAGTCGGTGAGGTGAAAAAGCATCAAAGAAATGACAAAAGGTAAAGAAAAATGACATAGAAAAAAATGCAAAAACTACGGTAATTCTACCGCAAGGAAAACAACCTATCATCTTCAAGGAGGATACCATGGCTCTGATATTATGTTAGAAACAAGAGACTGAGAGAGTAATCTGAAAAGTGTATTATTGAATTGTAATCAAGTTGTCTATTCAAGTTATATGAAATGATATAATATAGAAAGATATTTATAGGGGCTAAGAGAATCGTAATAATAAAAACGTAATATTCTATAATAAATATTTAGATATACTAATTGATCCTAATTGATCATAACTATATTCTAACAAATATGTTGTAGAATGAGAACAAATATTCTTCACATATTTAAAAGTTTGCTAATAATTTTATAATTAATCTTATTGTTTAACCTGTTTCTTAGACATTACTCTTAAATAATTATATCTGTTTGCTCTTCATATTTTATTTTATTTTGGAGATGATTAATCTTTAAGATGTAGATATATTCACATTTGCTGAAATTCTTGTTTTAGGACATATACTTGATGTTTAATTCAATTTCTGCTGCTGAAGGAACTTACCACCACTCTACCACTAGAGCTGGGTATATGAGCTATGATATGTGGATCCATTTGCCGCTACACCTCACTCCTTGACTCCCAGCATATGTCTACAGTCTACCGCAATGTTTTGAAAACCGCACCAGGGGTCGGTCGGACCGGTTCAATTGCGAACCGATAACATTAATAATCCGGTCAAACATGTAAAACCAGTAAATAACTGTTGAACTAGACGAGAACTGGTCAATCAGATCGAACCGGAATCCGGCCGGTTTACACAAAAGAAAGCTCCTTCGTTTCTTTCTCCCTTTCTCCCTTTCCTTCTTTCAGTCAGAGAAATCACACAAACCCAACCACTGTAAGCCTACACCACCGCCGCAAGGAGTGGCATACTGCCGCCATCCGTCGCACTCAAAGTTCGCCATCCGTCATCTAGCTTCCCTCGTGCTACAAGTCTTCAACCCCTGTTCGCTGTCACCGATCGCGGCTGCTTCCTCGAGCTCGGCGTCCGTCGTCTTTGTCTGCTCAGCCGCGCTTCCGTCGCCGTTTGTTTGCCGTTCACGTTCGCGTCTTCGTTCAAGTTCTTCGCCGTTCGCGTTCACTCGCTGTTCACCGTTCGAGTTCGCGTTCGTCTGGAAGCCACGTTGCTCTGCTTCAAACTCTGCGACCAACCCGCGCGCTCCACCCAGCCGTCGAACAGCTCTCTTTTGTCGCCGCCGTGAGTTCCCTATACCCGCCGTTCCCTATACTCACACACCACCAATACTCTGCTTCAAACTCTGCAACTTCTGATTTCTATTACAATAAGTAATTATTTGATTTGGTAGTGGTTTGGATTTTTTCATAGACTGAATTAAAGTTACAAACTTACAATTGTTATGTTCTCTTCTCTGTCACATTGAAATCAAGCTTTGAAATCTCTTATTTCGTTTTAATTTCACCGCACTCACCATGTTTGATGAAATGCTTTAACCATATTTCTGGTTGGTTTTATAATTTCTAGCTTTTAGAAACTTAGTAAGTTGATTGCATGTGAAATTAGAATAATTGGATCATAGTAATTAGGAAATTTTAGCTGCACAAATAGCATCTTTGCAGAAAACATATTAGCATGATTATTCCACTTGCATTAGTGTTCTTCTGGTAAATTTTAACTGTTATTGTGAACTTGTTAATTTTCTACTTGTTCTTGTGTTGTTGTTCTGTTGTTCTTCTGTTACTTCTAATTTTTTTTTTTGTTTTAGTTGTGATTTTCTGTTCTTGAACTTGCTAAGTTGATAATTTGCTAAATTGTTGGGCTGCTGTTGTTTTAATTTGCCAAATTGTTAGGTTGCTGTGACTTATTTTGTTGGATTTTCTATATAGGTCTTATTCTTGTTTATTTGCTAAATTGTTGTTGTGTATTTATTGTTTATTTGCTGGATATTGTTGATCATTGTCTTTGAGATATTTATTGTTTATTTGCTGGTATTGGTGATCATTGTCTTTGAGATTATTTACTATGCAGGTTTAGTGTCATGAGAAACTGTGTTTCTGTGTGTTATGAGCATTTGGTGAAGCCTGTATTGTACCTATTCAAAGCTTAGTTTTACCAAATGGTCTTTAAAGCAACTCATCTAAAATGCTACTGTACAAACCCAAGTCTATTGTCTCTTAAAGCCTGTATGCACCTTCATTTGGTGAAGCCTTTCCAGCACTTTCACTACCAACTTTGTTATTAATAATGTTATCAAATTTATTTATCCGACTACTATGTTTATTTTTCAGTTGGATTTATGATAATTCATTTGATATTCTTCTTATTCTTGTCAGATATTTCTTTTAAAATTTTCTGTACTGATGAGGAATTGTACTTGCTTGGTATCATGCTTTCATCTGGCAATTTTGCATTTAATATAAAAAAAGGAAAATCCTAAAAGAGGTAATTCACCACTCCATTGGAAAAACCTCATACTACCCTATACCCTCAACTTAATACTTGCATATTTATAATTTATTTATTATTCTATTCTAAAACAGTTTTTTCAGTTGATGTGGTTGAACCGGTTGGACGAATGAACCATTAAATCAGTGACTAAAGGGTTTGATGAGCGGTCTAGTTTTCAGAACCTTGGTCTACCGACCAAAGGCCTCCTTCAAGTGACACTATTTCACCAATGTGGAGCCACCTGCCGTTTTCACTCAAAACGTGTCATTTTCAGCTCTCTTTCCGTTGCTTCCTCACTCGCTGTATCCACGAGAACATTTATGACCCGCCATTTTCACCCTCCAGGAAGCCACATCATAAAGTAAATGAGAAAAACAAGAAGCAAAAGAAAACAAAGAACAACAATGATCCTGATAAAATTGCTGCCCCGAAACTTCCCCTAAAATCAGAGCTTCCATTTGATTTCAGATACTCTTACTCAGAAACCAACTCTTCCGTGACACCCATCAGCTTCCGCGAATCACCGAAGTTCTCTCCGTTTGGACCTGGCCGGCTTGACCGGAAATGGACTGGGACGTGCGCACCAGTTCAGGAGGAAGTGAACCGGACAAGGCTAGAAGAGGAGCGGAACCGGGTCCTTGGAGAACCGCTCACGGAGGATGAGGTGGCGGAGCTCGTGGAACGATACCGTCACAGTGACTGTGCAAGGCAAATCAATTTGGGTAATCTCTTTGCAATCTCTCTTGTTATTGTTATTGTTATTGTTATTGTTATTGTTATTGCTATTGTTATTGTTATGGTTATGGTTATGGTTATGGTTATGGTTATGGTTATGGTTATAGATAAATCAAATAATACAAAAGAAAAGAACCAGTAGTAGTGGTGGTAAGAGAAGTGGTTTGTCTACATGAGGTGATAGTTCAAATTTCAATATTGTTAATGTAAGGCTCTATTGATGAACTAGGGATTGCAAATCACAACCCCTTATTGGAATACACGGTTGGAACTACCAACTGTGGAGGGAGTTCTTCCTCTCCAGTTTTAACAGTTTTAACAGAAAATTCACAAAACTAAAACTAGCTAATCAACTAGCTAGGACTATGACTACTGCCCTTATGCCTGCTAGTGCAGCTCAAAGGGAACAAACAGATTGCGAATTAACAGCAATTAGGAACCAAAACAACTAAAACCAGCAAGTAGACTACTTGCCTCTCCTCTTGTGAACTAAACCAAACCTGTTTCTATCAGTAAGCAAAACTGCCAAAACATGTATATATGTTAAATTACTTTATGTGATTTTCTTTCCTGGCTTTAGTGGCTTCAATTCTAACACAATTGTTCTGTATGCATGTCTGTATTATTTTATGCTTATCTGCAATGCTAGTGTAAATGCTTAAGGATCGAGAAGCGCCAAATACTGCAATTTTGCAGTTTCTTTTCGTTTTTGTTTCAACTGGATCTTTCTTTATAGTAAATTTTTGTACCAGGTTATCATATAGTATAATAGTATAATTATATAAGTGAATTTCAAAATCATTAGTGTAAGATTGTCAATTTAAACTAGATGCATTTTTAAACTGATGCACCAAAAGAAATGCATCTTCAATTAACTCATCTACTAAATACAATAACAAAGGCTTGCCCCACTAGATAGGGTTAGCTGCATGGAGCACAAAATGTCATTGCACCTTGTTGTGAATCGTGTCTAAACTCAGTCCATTCATGCTGAAGTCTCTTTGGGCTAATGTATGATGAATACTTACCAGTTACCACCTTTAATTGGAAGTAGATAATGTTGTATATGTTGTTGTGGTAGGGAAGGGAGGAGTCACACACAACATGCTGGATGACATCCATAATCACTGGAAGAAAGCGGAAGCTGTCAGAATCAAGTGCTTGGGTGTGCCAACTCTTGACATGGACAAAATTTGTTTCCACCTCGAGGTCCCCATTCTTGCTGTCTAATTTGCAGTTTGATGTTCATTCATAATTTGTGTACTATTGCTGTATTTACAGGACAAGTCTGGTGGAAAAGTCATCTACCGAAACATCAATATTTTGTTGTTGTATAGAGGTCGAAATTATGATCCCAAGAACCACCCTGTTATTCCTCTCATGCTGTGGAAGCCCTATGCACCAATATATCCAAGGCTTGTGATGAGTGTCATTGAGGGTTTGACGTATGAAAGAACGAAGGAAATGAGAAAGAAGGGGTTGGACTTAGACCCCCTGATGAAACTCAGTAAGTGAACTCTGGTGTTGAAGACTCTGTATTTGGTTATGTTTTCATATTATTCTTGGGAAGATAGCATAAGTGATTTAGTTTGAATTAGTTTTATTGTGAAGTGATTAAGTTTGATAGTTCGTCTAAAAGTGATTATGATAGATAGTAAAAAGATTTTACTTCTTTTAAAGTCAATTCTAGAGGCAAGAATTGATGATCGTTCATGAAAATCAAACATCATCTCAAATTGATTTTGGGCCTGTAGAATTGATTCCAATTTCTAAAGCATCTCATTCGAAATAGAAATACATGCTAAACTAATGGCTACTATTTAGTCCTTGCCTGTTTGAAGAAGTTGCTGATCATAACGTGTTATGATTTTCAAATTTTTATGTTCAGCTAGAAATGGTGTATATGTGAATGTAGTGGAGAGAGTGAGAGAAGCTTTCAAGACTCAGGAGGTTGTGAGACTGGACTGCAGGCATGTTGGAATGAGTGACTGCAAAAAGATTGGAGTTAAGCTAAGGGTATGTCAAAATCCATTGTTTGCATCGTGTAGCTGAAAATCAGATCGTACATGAGTATGTGCGTGAAGTCATTTAACCATGTTGCTATTGTAGGATTTGGTGCCGTGTGTCCCAATCTTGTTCAAGGATGAACAGATAATCCTCTGGAGAGGAAAAACAGACCAAGAACCTGCTTTTCAGGACCACGATGTAGTGTCTGCAGTGTAATCTGTAAATATTGACAGGATTATAAGCTGTTGCCATTTTTACTCTATGGAGACACCCATGTTCGGGGCAACATGGCAAAAGTTGAAACGGTGCTCTCATGAAGAAAGGAATACACATGAACGAATAGACTCTATTATTTATGCATTGATCTACTATGAAACTAGCAAAATGTAGTGGGATGAGTTTTGTTTTTCCGGCAATTAGTTGTCAACTTGTCATGTACATGCTTTGTTGATGTATTATATGTACTCATTCTTATCTTGTAAACTGAGTCAACACACATTAGTTCACCATTAGATAAGGTGTTCCACTAATCTCATGAGGGGTTCTTAAGAGTGTCGAATAATAAGTCAGTCTATGTTGGCTCAATTTATGTAGTATGAATAGTTGAATACATATAATTTTCTTCACAATTTAGGGGAAAGTCTAGCAAAATGCTTTGAATGCTTATTGCCACTGAAGAAAGATTTTCCATTTTCTTCCGTTTGTTATTTGTTTTACAACTCATGAAGGATTAAGTCATTATGGGAGAGTCTATGTACTACTATCTATTATATTAGTAATATATTAAAACAGAATTAAAATGGTCTTTAGAGGCATTATTAGCCGTCTAAATTTCTACTATTATATCATGTCAGTTTAAATGACAAATTCACACAATTTAAATATAACTTATTGTCCTCTCTTATTGTTAATAACCTAATTTTTTTTCTTTTTCTTTTCTACTTTTTTGTTTTTCCTCTTAGTTGTTCACCAAAAAAAAAAATATCTTATATAATTAAATTGCCTTTTAATCTTTTTATCTTTAATTAAAATACTTCTCAATTTTTTACTTTTTTTCCCTCATGTATTCTCATTATTTATTAATTTTTATATTTATTTTCAAATATAATTAAAAACAAAATTAAAAAATTGTTACTATTTATAATTTATTATGTAATGAATTGGTATTATTGGCATTAATAAGGGTAATCAAATTTTACAATCTTTTATATGTTTTGATAATTTAAGAATTGTAATATTTGTTTTAAATGTAATTAAGAATAACAAAATTATATATTAAGTAATGAAAGATTACAACGGTAACTATAATAGTCATTTTAACAGTCACGAATAACAAAAAAATATCATAAATATGTGCACACTTTTATATATATATATATAGTTCTGAAATATCCATTTACATTCATAGTATAACTATTTTAAAGAAATTGAGTTTTTATTTTTGTGATCTTATTGTATTTTATTCTTCTCTCCAAAAAAAATAAAATAAAATGCTTATAGCTTGATCATGTGTAATTCATATGTAGTCGAATATTTTTTTAATATCCATGACCATCACCAAAATTTACTATGCAAAATTGCCAGCATGCCTCCAAGAATTGCTCATGAGCATTGGTAAGTTCAATATTTATGTTCTTTAGCTCATTTAGCTTTTCCCACAATTTATATTTTAAATATTATTCAATTTGGCAAATATTAATTTTCAGAATCGCAACTGCTCAATTAATATCCTCCCAATATCAAGAAGCAAGGTATAGACGAAAATAATTACTAAATTTCAAGAGAAATCCAACTTTCTATTAGAGTCCAGGTTGGTGTCACTTTTTTATAATGTTGATTTTTTTTATAACTATAAAAATTAGCCGATATCTATCATTTTGCATACACTAAGTTATTTATAATTTTTCTTGCTCAAATTAGTTACTTAATTTTTAATTAACCTATATTTTTATATAACTTAACGTGGCTCCATCTACACAAAGATACTATCTTAAAATATACAACTCTAATCATGAATTGTTCTTAATATTTTAAAGTAGATTGAATGAAAATAATGTAATTAACCTATTTTATTTTTATTAAAATAAAATGACTCCAACATACAAAAATAAAAAATACAATAATATAATAAGAATATTCTTTTGTGGTGAAAAAATTAATTTTAAATCGTTTAACAAAATTTTTTTTTTGGATATAACTATTTACTATAATTTTAATAATATAAATAGTTTCATAGTTTAAAAAAAAACAGACACACACATGCACGTCAAAATATTATATATACTACGTACCTTCATCATAAAATACTACTAAAGGATTCGAAAACCAAAATACCCGTATAGAAAAGCAAAATCACCACACACACAAATAATAGAAAAAAGAACTACATTCACAACAGTACCAACAAAAAAAAACCATATCCATAATAATAAAAACAGAAAACAATAATCCACAAAATAGATAATAAATACATTTAAAAAAAGCTAAACATAATATTTTATAAAATTTAATTTGTTATTTCTACATTTGTTATCTTAAGTTGTTGCCAATATTTTTTATAAAAAAAAAAAGAACAATGCTTTAATTTTACTAAATATGATTAATATTAGAAGTGTCTGGTATATAGAAGTGTAATGCTTTTACCTATATATTATATTTAGTAACAATTATTTTTTCTATGATTATGTATTTTATCTTGACTATAGGCCAGGAGACATCTGTTGGGGAATACTGAGAGAATTAAAACAGGGACTCATGAGGTGCAAATCCCATTAAAATAAATGATAAGAAAATAAAGAAAACACACTTTACAAAAGGTAACCAACCAATATATATATAAAACAAAGAGAAGAAAACAAAAAAAAATATTGTTGTGGATACTAGAATGTGAGATGTTTATTTTTTTTAGCAAATTGATATAGTGCTCCAAATAGTGCAGTGTTTTGGGAGTATCAGTATACCAAGCAATACAAACCTTTTTTTTTTCTTTTGAAAATAATGTCATGATTTGTTTAAATCTCAGATTTGTCATTATTATCAAACTATTCACATACATCATTCAACTATTAGTGTTACAGAAAAAAAAAATTCTAGATCTATCAAGAAGGTCTGTACTTTATATTCTTACTTTTTTAAGAAGAAAAAAATATCAGTATCTACATCAATTTATAAGTATACTTAAGTGTTAGGCTATTTCTTCTTTCTGTAATCATTTGTACACAGCAATTCAATTTTAATTTGCACCTAACTTTCTTACAACTTAAGCCAAAAATAACCACATTTGTTGCCACCCAAAAATTACTACAATCAGATTTAAATCCGTGGGTTGCACATAACTATATTTTATCTTAATATACATGTAAATGATATTAATTTTATAATTTAATATTATGCTACCCTTCATATATTTTTTTATTAATTAATATTTAAAAAAAATATGTTTGAAAACTATCCTGAACATTTTTTAATTTTTGATAGATTTTATTCTTAAATATATTATTATTATGATGGTATCTTTCTACTTAGTAGTTTAATATCTTTCAATTTTTTATTAGATTTTTTTACTATAAAATTATCTTTTACAAATGTAATAGTGTAAAAGGTTGTTGAGTTTAGAAAACTATCCCATGTTTAAAGTGATGACTAAATATTATTGGGATAATAATCAAATTGGTTGGACGATATATTTTGTTTAGTGTGCAAAATTATTTTTATCGTACAAGCTCATATACACACACTCAAACCCGATACCAAGTCCACCTTATCAAACCATTCACTCGTTATGACCAAAAAAAAAATCATTCGCTCCGACCTTAATCCAAAGTTTGAACGGCTGAACCATATGAAAAAAAAAGAAAAACACATCGGCCCAATATCCATAATAAGCCCAATCATTGGTCCAACATCCAAATCCATTCATCTCATTATCTTGGCATCATCACATAAAATTCATTTCAATTGAATTCTTTCTCACATCCATCGAACCAGCAATTCTCTCTTCTCTCTCTTCTCTTTAACATAACAACATCTCTGAAGCAAGAAGAAAGAAAAAAAATTTTCTAGAGCTAGGGTACAATTAAGAATAAAAAATTTGTTTCCATTCTCAAGTAAGAAAAGCAAGAAAACGGACTACAATAAGAGGGAAGATCTCGACCTAACAGAGAATCACAAAAATGATATTTCTCCATTTGTGCTTCATTAAGAAGCGTTGAAGAAAATAATTGGGCTACAAGCACCAAACTAAAAACTATGAAGAAATTGAAACTAATGGTGCTCTGCTGTGAATCTACAGTAAAAAAAAAAAATAAAGTTGGGGTCAAAGCAAAGATAAATGGCTCAGAGTCAAGAAACTTGAAGAAAAAGGATGAAAGAGAAATGTAAGCTTGCATGTATCTGCTTCGGCTTTCTCCTACCTCTAAGAACGCCGCTGCCAATTCTGATTGTTGGAGAAGAAAACAAACCATGTTGAAGATGCCTCAAACCGTGGAAGCTTCACTCCTCTATAACAGGGATGAATGGTCAATGATTGAAGCAAGAGAAAAAGAGCAATGATTTTGGTTCTCATAGCTCCCTGAACTGTTCTTGTTCTTCTTCTTCATAGTTTTCATTTTGTAGTTCTTTTTCTCAGTTTAGTTTGTCTGAGCCCCATTTGAAAAAGACAAATATAGTGAGGTTTGTAAGAAAAAGCCAATGAGTGAAAAAAAGCAGAGAGCTAGACTTGGAGAAAAAGTCTAAGTTATTTCAGAAATCCTTTATTAGTATTTCTGTTTTGTGTCATGATCCTGAGGAGATTTCCTTACAAGTTGGGTTAGTACTTTGCAGTTGAAAGCTAAGGTAAGTCCTAGTCAAGTTCAGGTTAGGTTAGAATCTAGACTTGTCCCAGATTGGATTGGGTAGATCCTAGGGAGAATTAGTATTTGTAATCTGTTGAAAAGATAGTGAAATTCTATCATTATTGTGATGGAGACTAGATGTAGGCTACATTGCACTGAGTAACCGAACCAGGATACTTTTATGTGTCACTCTCTACTCTCTTCTCTTTTACTGATTTTTCTAAATTGGAGACAAAAATAAAGTATCTCCAAGTTTCTCTACTCAACAACATTTTATTATTACTATTTTCTCAAGAAACTCTATTCTGGCTCCTGCCGTGTTAGGAGACAAAATAAAAGTATCTCCTGTATTTCCTTAACAGAAAGTAAAATTACAAGAAAAGTCAAAAGAAGGCCTAGATTCAACCTCCTCTTCTCTTAACCACTGATTACCATCAATTGGTATCAGAGCTTGGTCTCATAGAGATCAAGTTTTGCAGCTTGGAGAAAAGATCTTGATGGCTAGCAACGGTGGTTCAAACCTAGTAGCTTACACACTGACAGAAGGACAGTCTAACAACAGACCTTCATTCTTCAATAGAAAAAAACTACAACTACTGAAAAGAAAGAATAAAAATCTTTGTTCAGTTAGTGGACTACACTTGTGAAAGATAATCATGAATAGTCTCCAAATCCCTACCAAAATTGGCGCTGATGGAATTGTATCTTCCAAAACCGAAGCCGAATGGAATGAAGATGACAAGAAGAAGGTGGAACTCAATGCCAAAGCTGTCAACATGCTAAATTGTGCAATTAGCTTCGAAGAATACTGAACAACTTTAAGATGCAAAATAGCAAAGGAGATATGGGATAAGCTCCAAGTCACACATAAAGGAACTATTCAAGTCAAGCAAACCAAGATCGACATGTTCTGTAAAGAATACGAGATGTTTTCTATGAAGGAATAAGAATCCATTGGTGACATGTTTAAAAGATTCTCCATCATTGTCAACGGCTTAGATGCTCTGGGAATTACATACTCTGAATATGTGCTAGTGAGAAAGGTCCTAGGAAGTCTAACAAAATAGTGGGAAATTAAGGCGACTGTCATATATGAGAGCAGTACCATTAGTCAAATGATTTATGATGAGTTGAAAGGAAAATTACTTGCTTATGAAATCACTCACTTAAAAAATGACACAAAAAAGAAAGGAGTTGCTCTCAAATAATGTGCTAAGTCATTGGATGATAAATCCATTTATAGTTTTTCAGATGACGAGTTTGTATTTTTTACTAGAAAACTAAAAAAATTATGAAACTAAGAGGAAGAAGTAAGGGAAGCAGCACAAATGGACCAAAGAAGCACTTAAGCAAGGTCATTTGTCACAACTATAAGGAAGCATGACACTACAAGTATGACTGTTCAAAGTGGAAGAAAGAAGACAAGTCCCGAAAAGACAAGAAGAAAGGACTTATGGCCGACCAAAACCAACCTGATGAGTTTTGCCTAGCATCCAAGAAGAAGGATGACATGTGGTACTTGGATAGTGGATGCTCTAGGCATATGACCGAAAAGAGAACTATGATTCTGGAAGTGAAATTTGCACTTCAACCGAATGAGTATCCGGAAATCCAGTTCCAAATTCAGAAGCGAGGTGGCAATTTCTGTGCAATCTACACACTGAAGTCGGACAATTGATGATTCAGGAATTTATGGCAACCTTTGGGTCACCTACAAGGATGTCACTGGAGTCAATGAGAAGAACCACCAAAGCTTTGTGAGAGGAGGTGGAGGTAGAGGACATCATTACACAGCAAATCTATAGCATTGCCTCCAACTCCTCTTTACATGCCAACTTGAGTTTTTCACATCTCATCTACTGTCTTTGTAAGGCTACTAGGGTGAAGGTGGATAATGATTTCCCTATTCCAATTGAGAGGCCTATCACTAAGAAGACTATGGAATATGTTAGGAAATACCAGAGGATCCACAGAGGAAAGCAAGATGAAGAGGAGGCTTAGTAGGAGCCTCCCTTGCCTCAAGGAACTATTTTCCACCTTAGGAGTGCTGGCAGCATCTCGCATCCTCTCTTGAGCAGATGAGGATGACAAAGATAGCTGCTGGGAGCAGCTTGCTTCCACCCTCGATCAGATGAGGGCAGTATAAGACAGTCAAAGCACTCTTCTCTATCAGTCCGATCCATGAACACCCCTAATTTTGGTAAGCTCTTTGTCAAGATGGCTTGTGCTTGAATTCATCCTTGAACTTCCACCAATATTTGGACTTCAAGTGATTGACAGAATTTCCAATCAAGTGTACCAAACCTTGATGAAGTTCCACACAAGTTAAGAGCTCCCAAAATTGATCCTCATCTTGTAATCCAAGACCCCAAACTTTTTTTTCACACCCGTCTTTTGATTGATTCTTGTGATTCCACTCGGGTGAGCTCACTTCAAAATTCTCATATAGACACCAAAGTACCTTCCTAGACCCAATCAATTGAGCAGTACGCCAACCTTTGTACTTAAACCTTGAAGATTCAACCTTAATAAGCCTAGAATTACGTTTCCAACCACTACACAACTCTCTCTTACTCTTTAATCCACAAAGGGCCCGAAGTTGACCATCCGTCTCTAGCAAACCATATTCAAGTGGGATAATAAAGTTTAGGGACAAGAGTTTTACCCACTCAAATGTTAAGATGAATGATGGTAACTTAGGAAGAGAGGTCTCTAATAACGTTAACAATGTGATCTTCACTCTCTTTTATTCCTTTTGAATAACCTCCATCTCTTGACAAACTTCCTTAATTTTCACTTATTTGTCAACTTCTTCCAACTCTTCTTCATTGCTTAAGTTATGTCTTGCAAGTTATGCATGGTCCTCCTCGGCATCAATATCAATTAAACCCAAAGGAAGAAGGCTCAATAAGATCACCAATGTCACTAGTTGGTGCAGAATCATCCTCAATGACGGGGCTTGCTTCTTGCCCAACTTCTCTAATTCTTCAACCACTTTTTTAATTTCAATGTATTCAACCTTCTCTATTTGTTGCAACTCATACTTCAACTCATCTTTTTTCTCTTGAGGCTCCAAGATTTCCTCCATACCACGTCGTTCACTTGAAGTGGATTCTTCGCATTTCATTTGTGGAAATACTTGAATTGTTACAAGAGCTCATTGAGGTCAAGTGGTTTAAAGCATCATCTAGGGTAGCCATGATGGTTTCTTACCTCTTTTGAGATTCCTCTTGCTTTTTGAGAAGCATGATTGCGGTGAGTCGGTCCATCACTTCTTTGAGACGATCCCTTAACTCTTATTCCTCTGGACTAACATAATTAGGATTGTTTTGTTCTTGGATCGATGGATGTGGATATTCTTTCATAGAGGGTTGTGGTGTAAAAGATGGTTGATAGTATTGGGAGTAGCCATCATATATGGGAGGTGATTCATTTTAGTAAAAATATTGAGGTGGTGTATATGAAGGTGATGGTTCAAGAGGGTTTGTAGGAGTAATGATGTTGGAGTGGTGGAGGTTCAATGGGTGCTCGTTCATAATGGTCACAAGGGTATTGGTAAGGAGGATATGGATTTGGATTTTAAGAAAGTGTTTTGTGGTGGTGGAGTGTGAATTGATAGTATGGTGGTTGAGAAAATTGTTGAGGATGGAGGTCTTGGGGATATAGTGATTGAGGTTCATAATCATAGCAAGGACCACTATATCTATTGGATGGATATGCACCATAAGGAGGATTATGATCATAGTGGGGGAGGGAAGATGAGGAGATTGCCATAAAGATTGTCTATATGCATGTGACTCCTCTCTTAAGTGATAATTTTTTTTTTGGTGAAAACCGACATTGAGATTGTCATTTCCTACAACATTTTCACAACCATACACAAAGCCAAAAGGATGATAATTCATAAGGAAGAGAGAAATCAAAACAAAAAATATCAAAAAGTAAAAAAAAAAAACTCCTAACTACTAGCAAAAACCAAGAAATAACCAAAAAACAAGTTATTCACAATATTCACAATAGCCAATAATATAACACCATCTCAGTTCTTTGGTAACGGCACCAAAAACTTGACAAAGAGCTAGATGTCAGTTTAGAATTTTCACAAAAGAATCGCATTGCAAGTATAGTCCATACTAATAAATAACTCTCAATCAAAGTTTAAAAGGTTGTTATAATACAAATCAAAATAACCGGGAGTAGAATCCTAGGTCATTCTTCTTAAGAATTGCAATCGAGTGCTCAATTATTGGCTATGAGAGAAATCAGAGAGTTTGGATTGCAATTAACAAGAATTTAAATGACAAAAAATTAGAGAATCAAGTAATAACTAAATATCAAAACAATTAAACTAAAACATTTAAGGAAATTAGCTAAGAAAGATCTTGGCAAGGGTTAATGGTTAAAGATCACTATCCTTGTCACTAACCACAACATGATAATTATAAAGAGCAATCCTACTTCGTTATCTCCAACATCGAAAGAAAGTCAAATGGGCTTAATTAATCATAATCCATAAGTTCTAATAAACTTACTAATTAAATTAGCAAAAAAATTAGTGTCAATGAAAATAAGATTAATTAAAATCTCCAAATTATCAATCAACTTAGACATCAGTGACTTAAGGTTACCCAAGTTATTAACCCAAGTCAAGAATGCAAAAATCTACTCTAAAACTAATCCAAATATTTTATCAAACACCTAGAGCGTATAAGCATAAAGTATCATAAATTACAAGAATTAGTAAAATCTATGGCTACCAAATGCAAGAAACTAATAACAATAACTCAAACAAGCATGAAGAAAACATAAGACATCAAATTGTATTAAAAGAATATCGAATTTAACAAGAGCGTTCATAAACTAAAAGTGGTAAAAACGAGAAATTAATAAAAGTAGGAAAATTAAGACACCAGAATAAAAAATATAAAGAAAACTACACTAGAACACGATCAAAATCTACTTCTCTCTCTAGAATTGGCCTAAAACATAATGTAAAATTAAAACAACACTACTTGGTTCATTCTCTTTCAATCCGTGGTTCAATAGCATCAGAAATGAGTTGGATTGGGACTAAAATAGATTGAGCCCAATTGCGAGTCACATACTTCTCTAATGAGGTACGTTTTTGGTGTCCCGCGTACACGAGATATGGCTGTGTACGCGGACGCTCAACGTCAACTATAGACATATGCATATCATTTTGAAACCCTGGATGTTAGCTTTCTAATGCCACTGGAACTGCCTCATTCGGAACTCTATTGCTCGAGTTATGATCACTTTAGTACAAAGAGGTCAAGATTGACAGTTTACAATCCTTCACTTTTTCATGAATTCTCCACTTTTGCATGCTTTTTTTCATCCTTCCAAACCATCCTTGCCTTCTAAAACTTAAATAATTTAAACAAACATATCAAGGTATCAAATGAAATAAAGATGGATTAAATTTGACAATTTAAAGGCATAAAAAGTGTGTTTTTCACAATCAAGCACAATTAAGAGAAATTCATAAAAGTATACTATTTCAATGAATAAATACAAGATAAGTTGATAAATTTCATTTTTTTTCCAACCAAAATTCATTATAAAATATAAATTTATCATTATGCCATCACGCTATTAACAAAAAATGAGTCAGGCCTAAACTTAATGTACTTTTAACAAACACGTAATTCGTGCCATTGAAATTTCAGTAACGATTTTGGTGGATAAAGTGGCTTAATTCTAAGGGATTGATTTGTCTATGAAAATATTTTTTATTTTTGTTTTTTATTTTTAATTTTTAAAAATGATTTTCATTTTCAACATTTCACATATAAGGAAACAATAATTGATTTGTAAAAAGGGGATTCATTTCTAAAAGTTAAAAATAATAAAAATATGTTTGGTTGGTCTATTTTTAAAATGTATTTTTCAATGTTTTAGAGGATAAAATTATATTTTTATTAAATGTATGATTTTAGTTATTTAATTTTTTATTAAGTTAACAATTTATTTGTATATAATATCAAATATTAAATAAATTACTATCTTAAACTAATACTTAAAGTATCATTTTTATTCCCAACGTTTGAGATAAGTCTTATGTGTGTCCCTAACGTTTAAATCATCCTATTTGTATTTTTAACGTTTGTAAAAGTGGTTCAATGTTATCCTGCCGTCAATTACACATAATGAGCTTTAGTTGGAGTTCTGAAAAATCTCTTTTTGAAATTAGAATACAAATATCTGGGACAAAATCAATTATCCACTCTAAATAATAGCTCATAAAAAATTGAAACTAATCCCTACAACATTCACATAATTCACTTTTTTATGGATATAATTGAACCTGAACACAAATAGTGGGTATCATATTAAAATCGAACACATCCAAGCGAGACATAATTGAGAATGAATATATTCAAGTGAGAAAAATTGAAAAATCCAATCTGATTTGTTAGTATAATTAATAGTAGAATAACATTGAATCATTTTTATAAACGTTAGAGATATAAATAAATAGAATAATTTAAACATTAGAGACATAAATAAGACTTACCCAAAATACTAGAAATAAAAACGACACTTTAATCTAAAATAATTAATTACATATATATATATATATTAAAAATAAGATTAGCCAAAAAATTAGTAGTTAATCTGTTATTCCCTGTAATTCTTTTGATTCAATTAGTAGGTATTTAGTACTAAACAAAAAAATTTAATAAATACAGTTATCCAATTCTAAATTTTTTATCCAATTCTAAATTTTAGAACTAAATTGATCATATTTTTTTTGGTTTTTTTTTTTTATTGTTTCTAGCACTATATTTGGCTATTTTAGTTCAACTTAGAAGATCTCATCTTATTTTATACTTATATTAGATAATTATGTTATTTTTTATTGAAGTTAATTAATAAAATTTTATTTTAAAAAGTTGACCATATTAAAATTTTTATCTTCACTTTTTTAAAAGGATATTTATGTAAGTTGGTTAAAAAATAAAAGACCTAACAACAATATTTGATGACAAAGAACGGAGGAATTGGCATACCAAAAAATTAATGATAAAAAAAGGAGGAAAAAAAAATCAGCGGGTAAAATTAATAATAGAAAAGAGAAGAAAAAAAAAATCAATGCATAAACAAAAAATTAAAGAAATTCAAATGGTAAACTTAAAACTAAAAATTCCGTATTTTAAAATAAAAATGTTTTCAAAGATAATAACTACAAATTCCAAAAATAAAAAGATATATTTTTAATTTTTGTTTTACTTTTTCTAAAAATATATTTAATTAAAATATTTTTAAAATGTTCAAATAATTATATTTTCATGTTTTATTTTTAGAGTAATGCTACGTGTACACTAAAATCAGTGATTAAAATTAGTCATCAGTATAAAATATATGTTGAAATATAAATACACAGTGACAGATCCAGAAAATTTTAATAGTAGAGGAAATATATATAATATGATAATAATTTTTATAATAAAAATATTACATTTACATAAAAAATTAGCTATCAAATTATTTACTATATATTTGTGTATAAATACATATATTATTTAATTTATTTTTGATGTGTATTTTGTATTTCAAAATTTGTATTTTAAAATTTATTCTATACAAGTGATTATTTTCTGTATACATAGCATAATTGTTGTTATAATTATATTTTGTTATTGTAATATATGATTAAATTTTAAAATAATTACTAAAATATTAATTTAAAAAATAATATATAATTTAAATTTAATTTTTTATATTTCATATTTTGAAACCTTGATAATATAATCAAAATATCTTTTTTTTTCGTATACGCCGTTAAACAATTATTTAAAACTCAATTTTCATATAATTAGCTTTTGATGATATTAATAGTTAAAAAAGTTCATTCAATTAGTGTAGTTATTATGAAAAAAATTAAAGCTAATTTCAAAAGGAAAAACACAAATAGATAGATAATATTTTTTGAAGTCTATTTTTAAGAAAGAACTCACATCTTAATAAATTTAAAAATTGATCATTATAATAGACATATACTATGAAATTCTCAAATTGATTATCAAGTATCTAAAGTTGAATAAAAAATTATTTTGGGAACAAATTTAATAATTTAGTGGGACAAATAAATATTATTATTATATACTACTCAATAAAATTTTAAATTGTAGTGGGACACTTGTCTCACACCAATAGGAAGAGATTCGTCCCTGTAAATACATATTAAAAATAAATTAAATTACATATATTTATACATAAATACATGAATGACTGATTTGAGTGGTTGATTTTAATGTATAAATAATATGTTTGTTATGTTTAAAATAAAAACACTTAAAACAATCTACACCTGATTTGTAAATGAATTATAGTTCAAATGACAAAATTTTCCCATATTCATCTAAGAGGTTTCCATATTCATCTAAGAGGTTGCGAGTTCGAATCTTCCTACCGATGGTTAAAAAAAAAAAAAGGAAATCTACACCTATTTTGTGTCTGTCCGGTTGTGGCGTTGTCCCATGCTTATAAACAAATAAAGGCTTAAACCTCCATTCACCATTTGAACGCCGCACTCAAGACTACCTTCTAACTTGGAAGTTCTACCTCTTACTCCTCTCGAACAAGAGTGACAAAAAGCAAGAAAAAAAATAGGTTACGCAGCAGTGAAAGAAGGAACTCTCTTTCTGTTTGGTGAATGGCTAACGTTGTGGATCACGATCAGCAATGGCTGCTCAACTGCTTGTCCGCCACACTCGACCCAAACCACGAGGTCCGCACTTTTGCCGAAGCTTCCCTCAATCAAGCCTCTCTCCAACCAGGTTTTCCTCTCTTTCCTCTGCGTATTCAACTTGTTCATCTGAAAATCTATCTTTAAAGGTGCGTAAATTGCGTTCAACTCTGTTGCATACTGCACATTGCCAGAAATATTTCACCTCTTTCCTGCTCCCAAAACCAACAAACCTAGTCAATAGAAATAAACACACTTACACACCCTAGACTTGCCGAAGACACCATACTGACCATAGAACAATGCAGGGGCGAATGTAAGACTGTTTCTGAGCTTTCCCCACACATCACACCCATGTCATTGGACATAGCTTTATGTGGTTATTGAACCTGCTAGTTATCATTAGCGTTAATTCTTTTAAGCACAAGTATCTAAGTAAAGGATTTGACTTTAGAGGGAGCTTCCAACTTCTGGATGGGTTTATCCAGGTAGAAAGAGGTTGTATATAAGGAATGAGTTAGAATCTGGAAATAAAGTCTACAACTAAACATGCCAATATCTCAACTCTGAAGTGACTATAAACTTTTATTAGGGGTAGAAGACAGAGGATATTCATAATTAAGCAGACCTGAAGGAGTGACTAACTCAGAGGATCGTGAGTTTATTGTTTGAATTTACCAAAGCTTCTACTCACTATGTTCAAAAGTTTTGGACATATGTAGAAGAAGCAAAGATTGTGTGGCTGTTCACAGTTTTTGCAGTGTTATGGTGTATTTGGTTGGAAATACTATGTTTAGGGTTTTTGGTTTATTATTATTATTATGATGATGACGATGCTTGCTTTTTTTTGGTGCTCAGCACATGGTCTGTTAGTTAATGGTGATCTGAGTGTTGAGTACAAGTGGGGTTGGCAAAATGCCTCTAGTCATGGCTCTAGTACTGGAATCATCAGGCATGTTAACAACAATAAGATTTATATTAGTGAAAGAGTGAAAAAATTTGAGAGAGAAGCAAACATGATCTATTTCACTTGTGTTCACTACCCAGGCACCAGAACTTTTTCTTGTTAATTGAGAGGGATACAGCAAGGAGAGAACCTTGTGTGGTTTTTAGATTTTTGAGCTTGATGGAGTGGAGATCTGATTGATTGTTGGATTGGTTGGGTGGACTGTTGTAGGAGTGACATCAGTGCATTCCTTTAGTCATTGGTTAGGCTACAATATAGACTCTCACTGTCTTTAACACTAGCATTGGGTGAGTCGCTGGATTCATCATTCTCGTTAGTGAACATTGTTGATAGTCCTAGTCTCTGTCTTTTGCACGTGGAGGAAGGCCATGTTTCTTGTAACATGTGTCTACTATGTGCCCCGTTCTTCTACAATAGGAACAATGTTTGGTGCTATGGTCTCGAACTTGGCCTCTACCTCTACCTACCATGTCCCATCTTCCCCTGCTTCTGCTCCTAATGCTATTTGTTCCTTGAGTTGCGACATATAAAATCTTGGAGTCTATCAGTTAATGGATTGATTTGGTGTTCTTGCTGGGTGAGCATAGCAAATATTGTATCAATTTCAGGGAGGGGTTTTAGTCACCAAATTGATCATTGAGGCCTTGAAGGAATCTTGTTGTATAGTCTTCATTTCTATAGGTTCTCATCAATCCTAATCCACAATTGCATATGTTGGAGCAACTAGTTCACAGGGCAATTGGTCTGAAATTATGAATTTCTTCCCAAAGTCCCTTCACCTTTGTGAAATAGAATGTTATACTGAGGTCACCTTGTCTTGCATTGTACAACTTTTCATACAATTCTGAAACATGATAATGATCTCCCTGATAATAGTATAATACCTCCTCAAATCACTCCATAAATTTGATGCATCATTCCTTGAAATTATCCTTTGTGATGTCTTAAGAAAGGGACAAGTTAATCCATAACATATATTTTGCAGCGATCCCAGGCATTAAACTGTGGGTCGGATATGTCAGGTTTGGGGAGGGAGCCATCAATGAAAGGAATATTGTTTTTAGAGTTCAAGACTAACCAAATTGAATCAGGCCAGGTGGTATAATTATGAGAATTGAAACAAAACAATATCAGAGGATTACCGGGACTTTTGACTAAATGTAGAAAATAGGAACTATTTGGTTCAGAAGTGGGATGCACTGTGAATTGATTCCGTTGAGTTTGGAGATGAGGAAATTGAAGAAGCAATTGAGAGTGTTGAGATCCACATTTTGAGTACCGATGTTACCAAAATCAGTTTGCTGCACATCCATTGAAGATCAGAATAGAGCACAAACCTCAATTGAAATAGGAATCAAGAATCATGAGCTAAATCTTGAAAGGTTGGATCAATGAATCTTAGGATAGAGTAGATTAAGAACTTCTTTAGAACTCGCTGATTGGAACTGTTACCCGAACCAGATTTGAAATTCTGTAGGATAAAGTAGTTCTCATCAGACTCTTTTGTGTGAGTTTAAGAGAAGGGGAAGAAGCAAGAGATGAGGGGAAGGGACGCCATTGCAATTGGTCATGAATCAAACCTAGGGATGATACCATGTGAAGAGTGGAAGAGAGGAGATATGAGGTGAGAGGAAAAGGGAGAGAGCTTGCAGCTAATGGAGAAGGAGAAAGAAGTGAATTGGTGTAAATGGCAAGAAAACTGAATCTATTAGCAAACCTGCTATTTATGGCAAACTATTACAAAATATCTTAACCAACTAATGATCATCTAAAAATATCTTAACCACTAACTGTCCACCATCTATACATAAACTAACCACTAACTATCTATTTACTTTACACCTCAATTTAGAAGGAAGTAGACTAGAAGATTCAGGTAAGAGTTTGTATTTGGTGGAGACTTTTTGTTGCGAGAGCATCTTCCACCGACAGAAAATGAGTTGGATGCACAGCTGTTTGGTAAACAAGGTTGTAGAGCCTGTTGCTCTTGATGGTGGCGTGTTCTTGATGGCACCGGAGGAGGAAGTTTCGGTCGTGTAGCTTCAAGGACAGTGTAGGTAGCATTCTCGGTGGCGCTTCAGAGATAGGAAGTGGCAGAGCTGATTGCTCCGAGTAGGAATGGATCAGAGTTTCCATTGAAGTTATGCAATGAAAGCCCTTGATACCATAACAGAAGCTGGAATGAAGAGAGAATAGAGAGAAAGGGGAGAGAAGATATTTTCTGAATTTGTTGCTTTGAGTTACTAAATTTCGGTTAGCTTATATAGTATTGTAGAGGAGGGTTGTTGAACAAGCTCATCAAGGGTATATTAGGTATTTAACCTGTAAGTTAGATATCCTAATCTACCTAGGAGTTCTGGCGGGTAGAGTCAGTTTCTTAAGTCCTGCCTCTTCTAATGTAATTCAAGAGTTTTGTAGCTTAATCTATTATGTGAGGATGTCTAACCTTGTTGTGCACATTGTCTTATCTTTCAATAAATTTCTTTTCTATTAAAAGAACATGATGCTGGGGATAGATATTAGTAAGGTTTCTGTCTTAATAAGTGGGAATGGATAATAAATTTGGGCTAATACTCTTTTATACATTGAGGACCTGTGGTCCACTGTGCTGTTTGTACCTTGATCATAATATTTCTTCTTTCATTAAAAGAGGTTGTGAAAATAATTTACGGTGTCTAGAACAATTTCTCTTTATTGAATTACTGTGTTATCTCTTAATTGGGTTGGAAGAATATGGATATATAATTAGGATATGGATCAAATGTAAAATGAGGGAGCTTTATAAATGAGGAATCGTTTATTTTCTGCTCAAAGTAATTTATTCTCTTTTAACTGCTAGTGATGTTTTTCTTATAATTCATATAACTTTTGGCATGTCTTTCTAGTTCTTCATGGACTGATAGTGATTGGAGCAATGCCTGTGGTCATACTAACTTTCATGCTAAGTGCACATAATTTTCTCATTAGTTTTAGGGCAATGAGAATTGGTTCAGTTCTTCTTATATTTCAACTTCTAGCTTGGATATTACTGTATTTTAATGGTAAATTGCTATGTTGTCTCAATATGGTGTGTGTTGCATTAATTGAAATTGTCAATCTGAATGGCCGTGTAGGATTTGGCAGTGCATTAACAAAAGTTGCTGCAAATAAGGAATTTGCCATGGGATTGCGTCAGATATCCTTCTTAGTTATCCCGTAATTTTTATTTTCAATTTTCATTTGGAGTTGAAATATTTTCCTGAATCTTTTCTTGTTTTGTGATAAGTTTTTATATCAACTGCTGAAAGTAACATTCATTATGCTACTTTTCATCATTGGTGGCTGTTTTCCTTGTTTTGAAAATTTGAATCTTTCCAATGATTTAAGTAATCAGGACATTCTTTCCTCATGTCAGTTAAATAGTCAACTGTTTCAAAAGAAACGAAAACAATCTTATGAAATTTGATTACTTAACATTCCTATACTTAGCTGCAGTTCTTCTTAAGCAGTTTGTTAAAAAGCATTGGTATGAGGGTGAGGACGCTTTTGAACCTCCTGTTGTTCCTGACGATGAGAAGGTAAATATATTCTCATTTCCAAAATTATTAAGCTTACTATAAATGGTTGTATGTACTGATATTGTTTCCACTTAGTCGAAAAGACTTGGTTGTTGTTTTCTAAAGATTTTTTGGAATTAAGATTTAGGGTTTATTCATCTGTTGAAGGCCATTTAATGAAATTTTCTACAACTATGCTTGCTTCTCATGCTAGCTACATCATGTTTCATCATCAGGAAATTGTACGCAGAATACTTCTGTTAGCATTGGATGACGGTCATAGGAAAATCTGCACAGCTATTGGTATGGCTGTGGCATCCATTGCAGTGTATGACTGGCCGGAATCATGGCCAGACTTGTTACCAGTTCTGTTAAATTTGATTAACAATCAAACCAACTTAAATGGAGGTATGCATTTTTGTATAACTTGGTGATTCTGGCATTTTATGTGTGTGAACAACTTTTGCGTCAGATGAAACGGGATCTATTTTCTTGTAGAGACAACATTAGATTAAAAGATCACTTTTTTGTTTTGCCCTTTGGTTTTCTTAGCATGTTGTTACTAGGCTTGGATCATTGGTCACCCAGTTCATATACCAATGAAATATGGCATGATGCAGCTTACTAGTTGATTTTCTTTCAATTTCACTTTTTTCTTGTACTGTAAATAAATTTATGATACCTGTTTGTTTTTTCTTTTGTTATTTTTGGGGGATTTGTTGTTGATTTTGGTGTTACTATGTTTGTGGAATCACTATGTTAATACACTTGCTTTTATCTCCTCACGTAATTTTACTTTAGTGCATGGAGCTATGAGATGCTTGGCTCTTCTTTGTGCGGACTTGGATGATAAAATGGTTCCAACACTAATACCTGCCATGTTCCCAAGTTTGATGACAGTTGTCTCCTCTCCCCAGGTGATTTTCTTAAGTTGCTCTTTGGTGGATTGTTCATTTCAAAATTGATACATGTGACTAATGTTTTGTGCCACTCTCTTAAGATGATACTGGGTACGATGGAAATTTCAAACTGAAAATAATAGAGGATGTCTTTTTTTTTTCTTTGCATGGTGTATAGTGTTGATCAATGTCTATCCTCAAGAGAGCAAGAATTGAACCTAAGGATTGAAGCCACATATACTTGTTTCACCTTCACAAAATTTATTATTATTTTTCTACCAATTCAATATGATATCAAATGGAACTATCCTCCATGATGTTTACCAACTCATTGCTATTTTCTTTAGGGAAAAAAGGAATTTCTTGTTGAGTATGCTTTGAAAAATTTTCATGCCATCAAAGATCACGAGCTTTACATGAAATAGAGGTCTAATTTCTAATCCTATCCCATAAAACTTGCTTATTTGAAAATCTTTCAGTGAAGGTGGGTGCCCTTCAACCAAATACTCCAACTGCTGACATGGATTCCACTAAATCTTTCCTACACCTACAACTAGTAAACCTAATCAAGTTGAAATTGACATAAGGTTGTAGGGCAGATCAAACACTCACCAAAGATGACGACAAATAAAGTATTACATAAAGAGTCAGCCATAAGCCACTGCAAGGAAAATTTATTCTAAGTTTTCCCTGCACATAACACACAAAAGAAAATAGCTTTTTGTGGCCTTGCAAAATTTCATTGATATTATTTTGTTGTGCATAGTTGTTCGAATAAAGGATCTGGTCGTGACAGATATTGCTTCTAATGGTGTTTTTCATGAGAGGACTAAACATATTGGTGTATATGATCTATATACTCAAGCTTGATGGGGAGTGTTGAAAGTCAGCATGTAGTTGCTTGTTAGTAGCTTAGCATTTATTAATGTAGTTGGTTGATAGTAGTTTAGCATTTGTGATAGTAGTGATAGATATCTTTATATATACCTCTCTTTGGACGAAATGAAAATGCAATGAGTTCTTTCTTCTATTTTCTCTACATTAACAATAACTTCTAATCTAGGAAAAGAGGGGAGCATATTGGAATGAAATTGACAGGTCTGGTTATAGATAATGGTCCTTTCTGCCTACTGGCATCTTGCACTATTGCATATTAGCTTTGTCAGCTGTAAAAAAATTCATTTTTATTTTATTAGTGCGATTTCCTTTTTTTTTTTATCAAAGATAGGAAGACTTGAACCCGCGACCTCTTAAGTGAGTATGGGGAGACTATGCCGTTTGAGTTGAAATATTTTTACTAATCTAATCTTGTTGATAATTCATTTTCATACTTACCCATGATCAATGAATTCTTGACAAAATAAAATAATATAGAATGGAAATGAGCATTTTTCTGTAAGCTGAGCATATTGTATATCTGATTTTGCATTTAGATATATGACATGTACATAAGAAGCAAGGCTCTTTCAATTGTGTATTCTTGCACCTCCGTGTTGGGGACAATGGCTGGTGTATATAAGGTATTTCTTTCAGCTAAGTGACTGAATGATTCTTGTGCATTGTTGGATTAGTGTATTTTTCTTTTAATTATTAATATATCAACATGTTCTGCTCAGACAGAAACAAGTTCTCTGATTCTTCCTATGATTAAACCATGGATGCAACAATTCTCTTCTATTCTAGAAATTCCAGTCCAACCTGAAAATCCAGATGATTGGAGTGTCAGAATGGAGGTTTGTCTGGTTCTTTCAAAAGTCCTGTTCGTAATTTTTCTTTTTAGTTTTGTAATTAATAATGTGATAATGAATTTCCCTTGTTCAAGGTTGTGAAATGCTTGAATCAGTTTGTCCAATATTTTTCGAGCCTAATCAAAAGCGAATTTGAGGGTATGTTCTTCTGCTTATTAGTATGCCGAGCCTTTTATTGGTGGTCCTGTAATATTTGTTCTACATCATGCTGGTCTTGTAGTTGTACTGGGACCGTTGTGGAATACATTTATCTCCACTTTGAGAGTATATGAGCAGGCATCGATTGAAGGAGCAGAAGATTCATATGACGGAAGATATGATTCTGACGGCTCAGAGAAAAGCCTTGATTCTTTTGTTATCCAGGTGATGATAAAACAGATAGTTGTTATGTTTATTGTATGATTTTATGATATCAGAATGGACATTCCACTATTGGAGATATTTTTCATGTCAGTCAACTAACTAATTGATTTCCCCTATTATAGGTGGTTTCTTCAATTTCCTTTCCAGTTACTTTATTTTTACGTGTGTCTCTTATTATTGAGTAAATGGGGAACTAGAATCCTATTAAAGATATCCTTGGTTAATCAATCCAAATTTCAGATATCTATTGTTCAGCACCATTTTTGAATTTCTTAATGGCGAAACAATGTGTTTGGATATTTTCTAAAGAGAATATCAAAATTCAAGTGATTTTATCGAGGGGTTTTGGCTATTAAAAATGAGGAATTTTAATTCCCCCAAAAGAGGATTTTCTCTCTCTACCTCACTTCAAAATGCATTTATATGCATTAATTAACACTTAAACTGATAAATGATAAAATCAACTATATATTTTATTAATGAAGATAATCTAACTATCTTTTCCAAAACAAAGCATTTTAAAAATACAACTAATATAATTACTTCAACCAAACAAAAAATTTTAAAATTGAAGGGAGTTTAATTACAGAATTTAAATTCCTTTATATTTGAAATACAATGAAATTTAAGAATATTCTATCCAAACACACCCTAAATTTAATTATCAAAGTCAGTCAAAACAGATTCTGCAGAAGATATTGAAGTTCCTGAAATGACAATGATATTGTTCTGTGTTATCAAATGTAGTGGTTTGATCAACTTATTAGCAGAGAGGGCCGCCTATAGTTTTTGATTTTTATCTTTCCTTAGTTCTTGTAAATGTTTTGCTGAATAATTGGAAAGGATTAAATGTTGTAGTGCTTGGATGTCAAGTAATCAACTGGTTGATTTGAACTGGTTCAGTCAGGTCTACATAGTTTTATATGCTTTTGTTTCCTTGATTTCTCATCATAACTTCTTAACTATATTTTTGGTTCTTAACTTTTATACAGCTGTTTGAACTTCTATTGACCATTGTGGGTAATTCAAGACTAAGCCAGGTTTGGTTTGCAACATTATAAAATGTTATTTTCTGATAATTTTCTCTATTGTGAAGGGTTTTATTTAGTTTTGTTTTTGTTAAATGTGTTTTTCTTTTCTGTAGCTGGTTCTAGCGAATGCCAGAGAATTGGTCTTCCACACTATTGCTTTTCTTCAGATGACTGAACAACAGGTATTACATTTTGAGTCTTTGCATTACTCCTAGTTCATATGCTTTTCTTCCGCTATCTTGCTGGTTGATCCCATGCAATGCCAATGACTTTTTAGTACCTATTTCACTGTAGAAGGATGGATGGAAGTCTAATATTTGTGTCTTTTTTTACCACATGTGCAAGTTGCAACTACATACATCTTATGGTTTGCATATTTATGCATTTTTGTGTCATATATATGAAAGGGAAAGATCGATGAGAATCTTCTAGTTAGTTTTATCATGCTCAGTGTGTGTTGCAGCACCAAGGGGTTTTGGATTTATATGTTGGAACTGATGAACTGTTGAGTGTTAGAGAAGGGGAGAAAAGACATAAGAATTCTGTGTGTTGAGTTACACAGGGGAGCAAAGTTTATATAGCTTGAAAAAGGGGTTCTGTACGTAATTACAGGATATACATAATTAACTACCGTGAGATTGGATTAGAAGTGATGTGCAAAGCCCCCTGGTTGTCACATGTAAGTGTCATTGGTTTGATTGTCCAAAATTGGATTTCTGCAAGTTGTTTCAGCCACAAAAGCTCACAGGAGGTTAATGCCATGGGCCAATATTCTGCTTCAGCACTAGATCTTGCAACCACAATATTCTGGTATATGAAAAATGGGTCGCTCGGTGCATGAGGTCCTATGGTTATGAACTCTAGTCTCTAAAGAATGATAAGATATATGCATCCTTACTTGCCACTAAATCACCGGTGGAGTGTTTCCTCAATTAGGAAGAGTGTTCATTTTGCTACAAAGCAGGACCTATATTTGCACACTACAACAACAAAGTTTTATCCCACTAGATGGGGTTAGCTATATGGATTCAGCGACACCAGAGTGGTCTGTTATAAAGCATATGTGTCTAGCCCATTTATACTTGAGTTTCTTTTAATGATTCCTTGGATCTCTCTACCTCTAGCTACAAGGCTATCGAACAAGCCTCATATTTCCTCCTAAAACTTGACTGAGTTATCAATAAATTTCTCTCAACTGATATTGATTGAATGAAATAATAAGAATACACTGGAGCAATTATGGATTGTTGGTTTGAGATAGGACATATATTTGGTTTAATTCCTTGACAGATTAAAAATTATGGGTGTATAGTGGCACCATTGGTTCAACCTCTGTCTTTTCCAAGTTTTCTGGATTTGCATCTTGACTAATAAAAATTAAAAATAATTACACTTAGGATTTGTTCTATCACTTTCTAGGTTCATACGTGGACAACAGATGCCAACCAGTTCATTGCTGATGAAGAGGATGCTACTTACAGCTGTCGCATCTCTGGTCAGGAACTCCTTAAAACTTTGTTATTTTATGTTCTTTGAATCTGGTCTTATATTTCAATGATTGACCCCATATGTTTGATCAGTTATGTTCATCATACTTAGTGATTGATGCATAGGAACCCCGGGGTGGGGAGAATTTTATGTAAGTCCCAATAGTTATTAAATGAGGGAAATAGAAAGGTGTGCGAGCTCTTAATGTGCCTAACAAACTGATGAGATGGAAGAGAGGGAATAGAGAGTGGCAATCCTGTGTGATTTTGTAAGGAGATATTATTTTCAAGGGAGTAGGATGGAGGGGGATATACAAGAATTTCGAATTGGAACTTGTTAGGACCAATAATTAGTTAGGAGTTATTGACTCAAAATAAACAGAAAAAATGATTCGTAGGAGACCAGGAGTGGCTGATAATTTGTGACATATTACTTAGCGATTGTTGGAGCTCTTGCACTTCCACAAATTAGTGTTATTCCACATGGGTTTGGGGTTACCATTGATCCTACAGCAACATTAAAATTACTTTCATTTCCTGGTACCAGTTCTAACAACTAACAAGGCTTAGGAGAAAATCAAGCCTCTTTTTGTCTGTTTTTAAATTCCTCCTTGTATTCACTGATATTTCTTAATACGGTTCTACATTCAGAAATACAAGCTCGTTCTCCTTCATATTTTCTATGTGGATACCAGGATCCTATCAATATGATTAGAGAGTATTCAATAGCTTATTCGTCAACTCATTTCTGGATTATTTCCATTAATTGTTTCTATTATTCTGAATCTGATTCACATTTTATCCAATAAAGAATTGAGTGAACAGTAATTTCTTTACATTCTCTCCTTTTTTTTCAAAATCACCGAGCCACTCTTCTTAGTGGAGTGCCTGAACTTCTCTCTTACCACTATGGACAGAGCAACCATAGGCTGACCTCTGGAGGGTGAGATTGCATTGGCCGTCAGTCCGGTTGCCTGAGCCACGTCTCCCCAAATTTCGTCACGGGCCTCCACGTGCACTGTCGTCTTCTGGACCTTTTTTGATGGTTTAGATCATTTGAAGTGTCTGAATATTATATATATTCAAATGTATAGGAAATTATCTCTTTATAGAGGAATTACAGAAATAAAAATAACTAGAAAATGAAAAAAATACTAGCATAAAATAAGGACAGATTTCTAATCATAAAATTCCTAAAAATAAGCTAAACTAAAACTGGGGAAAGGATATTATAATTAATTCTATTTACAGAAAAGATTCATGAAATAAATTAGGAATCTGATTTTGATTTAATCTAGTTAACACTCCCCCTCAAGCTGGCTTGAAGATATTCTTCATTGACAGCTTGCTTATTATGTTATCAAAGGTCTTCTTGGGTAATCTTTTAGTTAGAACATCTGCCAATTGTTCCGTGGTCGGAACATATGGGATACAAACTACTCTCTCAATCTTTTCCTTTATAAAATGCTTGTCAACTTCAACATGTTTAGTTCTATCATACAGAACTAGATTATGGGCAATAGAAATTGCAGATTTGTTATCACAATACAACCTTATTGGTGGAGAAATGGGAACCTTTAGTTCTTGTAGGATTTTCTCTACCCATAGTGCTTCACATATTCCATGAGCCGCTGCTCTAAACTTAGATTCTGCACTACTTCGTGCCACAATACTCTGTTTTTTATTCTTCCAACTAACCAGGTTTCCTCCAACAAAAGTGCAATACCCAGATGTTGACCTTCTATCCATGACATTCCCAGCCCAATTTGCATCTGTATAGGCTTCTACTTGAAGATGTCCATAGTTTTTGTAGAGTAACCCTTTCCCAGGTGACCCCTTCAAGTACCTTAGGATTCTAAAGACAACATCCATGTGAATGCATAAACTGGCTTACCATGGTCACAGTAAAGGTTATATCTGGGCGTGTATGGGATAAATAGATTAGCCTCCCCACTAAATGCTGATATCTCTCTTTGTCCATTACATTTTCTGGCTCAGCTGGCTTCAATTTTAAGTTAGGCTCTATAGGTGTTTCAGCAGCTTTACAACCAAGTAACCAAGTAATCTCGTCTCTTTTAAAAGATCTAGGATGTACTTTTGTTGGTTCATAAAAATGCTTTTCTTAGACTTTTCAAATTCAATTCCAAGGAAGTATTTTAATGAGCCAAGTTCTTTGATTTCAAAAGCTTTGGCAAGCTTTTCTTTCAAGTCTTTTAGCTCCAAGCTATCATCACCTGTCAGAATAATGTCATCCACATATACAATTAAGATAGCAGTTTTATTAACTGTTGAATGGTTATAGAAAAGTGTACGATCAACTTGGCTTTCAGTATAACCAAGTCCCTTCACCACCATTCCAAGTCGTTCAAACCAAGCTCTTGGAATTGTTTCAATCCATAGAGAGATTTTTTTAGTTTGCACACTTTATTCCTCTTTAGTTCAGCCTTCAAATCCAGGTGGAAGTTTCATGAACACCTCTTCCTCTAGCTCCTCATTCAGGAAAGCATTTTTTACATCCAATTGATGTAAAGGCCAATTGTAATTCGCAGGAAGAGATAAGAGAATCCGCATAGAGTTGAGTTTAGCAACTGGAGCAAAGGTCTCTCGATAATCTACTCCATAGGTTTGTGTAAATCCCCTAGCTACTAACCTAGCCTTATACCTCTCTACGCTTCCATTAGCATTGCACTTGATGTTGAAAACCCACCTGCAGCCAACCAATTTTGTATTCTGTGACAAATTTACAATCTCCCAAGTTTCATTCTTCTTGAGTGCATGCCACTCTTCCATCACTGCTAATTTCCAATTGGGATCATCTAGTGCTACCTCTATATTCCTAGGCTCAAACAGATTTGTAATTTTAGAAGTAAAAGCTCGATGTTTTTGAGAGAGATTTCGGTAAGAGACAATTGGAAATAGGATGGTTGGTGCTGGTTTTCAGTACCTTTTTGGTGTAGGTTCTGGTTTCTTTCCTAAGGACTATTGGCAAATTATTATTAGAAGTAGCAATATCAGATTTACCTAGAAGATCCTCAGGTACTACAGTTGGGCTGTCTTCTGGGTTTTCAGATTGGGTTGGTACAGAGATGATGGGCTGGTCTCTATTCTTTTTGGGATATTTTCGAACATAACATCAAAGCTCCTTTTCTGATTGTGGTATTTCTTTTTTTGTTTGTGTTCCAACTAATTCTGGTACAATTTTAGAATTGATTTTCATATCTTTTTTGGCAATTTTTTTAAGAATTTGTTTGATCAGTGAAAGTTGTATCCTCAATATGTAAGATAGGAGTGGGTAAAGGTTCATGCAAAAAATTTTCTTCACTTAGACTCTCCCCTGGAAGAAATTTTTTTTGAAAAAATGTTTCATGTTCCAAAAAAGTAACATCCATGATTACATGACATTTTTTTGTGTGTGGATTAAAACATTTATAACCCTTTTGACTTAGGGAATAGCCAATAAAAATGCATTTTTCTGTCCTTGGATCAAGTTTACTTCAGGGTGAAGGTGTATGTAAAAATATAGTACAACCAAATACTTTTAAAGGTAAATCAGAATGCAACCTACATGCTGAAAAATTCTTTTCGAAAGTATTTAACGGTGTGCAGTAATTTAACACACGCATAGGCATTCGATTTATGAGATAGGCTGCTGTTAGGACATCATCTCTCCATAAATACTTTGGAACATTACCCTCAAACATAATGGCACGTGCTACTTCAAGATGTTTATTCTTCCTTGCAGTAATGCCATTTTGTTGGGGTGTATTGGGGCATGTAGATTGATGTTGAATACCTATTTTTTAAAGAAATTCACCAAGATTTTTGTTAAAGAATTTAGTACCATTATCACTTTTTAATATTAAAATTTGTGTCAAATTGAGTTTCTACCATTTTTGAAAAATACTGAAAAATTTTAGAAGCTTCGGATTTTTCATGCATGAGATAGATCCAATATAGTCGTGTGTGGTCATCGATAAAAGTCACAAACCATTTCTTTCCAAATTGAGTTGTTATTTTCGATGGATCCCATACATCACTATGAATCAACGGGAAAGGTTTAAATGCATGATAAGGTTGAGAGTAATAAAGACTCTATGGTTCTTTGCACGAATACAACTTTCACATTAAGTAAGGAAGAATCAATATTCTTAAACAAATTTGGAAACAAATGTTTGAGATATGAAAAATTAGGGTGTCCTAGTCTATTGTGTCAGAGCATTATTTGGTCCTTTATAGGCATAGAACTTATACCACTAAGTCCTTGAGCTACTTTATCTTCTGAAATATCCTCAAAATGATAGAGCCTGTCCATCATCTTAGCATTGCCAATCATCTTTCCTGAGGTCCGGTCTTGAAAAATACCATGAGTGTCAAAGAATGTCACAGTACAATTGGAATCCTTGCAGATTTTACTAATAGAGAGAAGATTACAAGAAAGCTTTGGTACATGTAGGACATTTCTTAGGTTAATGTTTATGGACAATTGTACCTTTTCTAGCAATGGATGAAAAACTACCATCAGCAACTCTAATTTTCTCATTTTCAAAAGGAGAATAAGTTTTAAATAAAAGAGAGAGGCTGGTCATATGGTCAGATGCACGTGAATCGACAATCCATGGTGCATTCAAGTTTGAAGTACAGTTAAGGGACATAGGAATACTAAAATTACCTGTTTGAGCCAAAGAACCACTAGGAGTACTAGATACAGAACTGAAATTTAACAGCCTTATGAGTTGATCAACCTGTTCCTTACTCAAGGATGATTTTTCAGCCTCATGAGCAGTTGGAGTAGAACGTATTTTGGGACCAAGTTTGCTGCCTTTAACATGTGCTGGTTTTCCATGAATCTTCCGGCAGGTTTCTTGGGTGTGACGAGGTTTATTGCAATGGTCACACCAAAGATTGGAGGGATGCTTCTGATTTGATGAACTTTTAAGTGCAGCAGGTGCCACTAAGAGTGCATTAGACTCCAAAGAAGTCTGTTCAGTCTTGCCTTTTCCCATCATCATAGCTCTACGAGTTTCCTCTCTTCTAACTTCAGCAAAAACTTCTCCAATTGAGGGTAGGATTGCTCTTCCAATAATTCTGCCATGAACTTCATCTAGCTCCACATTGAAGCCTGCAAGAATTGAAATATCCTCCCTTCTTCCACTGTTTGTTGGTGGTATTTGGCATCAGCGGCTGAAATCCACTTGTAGTTATTGAAGTGGTCAAGGTCCTGCCACACCCGCTTCAATGTGGGAAAATATTTGGTGACATTGTCACTCCCTTGTTGAATTTCTCTAGCTTTTAGAGTAAGTTCATAAATCTGGGATTTATTCCCAAAATTAGAGTACATCTCCTTGACATTATCCCACAATTCTTTGGCAGTGGTATAGTACATATAGTTATTACCGATATCCTCCTCCATTGAGTTCACCATCCATGTCATCACCATGGAATTTCCAGTATCCCACACATTATATTGTGTGTCAGTGACGTTAGGCTGGCTTCGCTCACCGGTGAGATATCCAATCTTCCATCCTCCACGAATGTACATCTGAATTGATTGATACCACCTAAGGTAGTTTGACCCATTGAGTCGAAATATGGTGATCTGAACTGAATGGGAGTCACCACTAACTAGTACCTGTTGCTTAGATTTTAAATTTGATGGAGTAGGAGTGGTGTTCTCCTTTTGTTCATGATTAATGACTGAGGAACTGTCAGCCATATCTATAAATCAGAGGCACGGTGCAGAGATTTTGCTCTGATACCAACTTGAAGTGTCTGAATATTATATATATTCAAATGTACAGGAAATCATCTCTTTATAGAGGAATTACAGAAATAGAAATAACTAGAAGATGGGAAAAATACTAGCCTAAAATAAGGAAAGATTTCTAATAATAAAATCTCTAAAAATAAGCTAAACTAAAATTGAAAAGGATATTATAATTAATTCTATTTACAGAAAAGATTCATGAAATAAATTAAAAATTTGATTTTGATTTTGATTTGATCTAGTCAACAAGATCTATCCCACATCCATCAAGGAAAGACAACTCTCCTAGAAAGACCTTTTGAGGAAGATGAAATTAGCTAGTTATTTGGTGTATGGACAAAGACAAGACATTTGGTTCAGTTGGTTTAACTGCAACATTTTTTTATGGCTGCTGGGGTATCTTTAAAGATCTTCTCAAGGTGTTTGAAGAACTTCATAGGAATGGAAAGATTGGTGTTAACATTACTTCTACTTTCATCACTCTGATTCCTAAGATAGACAAGTCAGTTAGAGTAAAAGATTCCAGAACTATAACGCTAGTCACTGGTTTGTATAAGATCATCAAAAAGGTCTTTTCAATCCTCGTGTGAAGTTTTGTGGGACAACCATTTTGAAAAGTCAACGTGCTTTTGTAGCAGGAAGGTAGATTTTGGATGTAGCTTTGATTGCTAACGAGGTGGTCTCTGGTATGAAAAAGTGAGTGAGTGTTTAGTGTTCAAATTAGATTTTGAGTAAGTTTATGATAGGATCAAATGGGGTTTTTGGATAAGGTGTTAAAGGAAAAGGATTTTGGATTTTCTACCTTGCTACAAGTACTTTCTCAGCTTAGTCATGGTTAATGATGAGCCAAAGTCGTGGTTCCATGGTGAGAGGAGTTTGAGGCAAGGTGACTATCTATTTTCCTTATTCAATTTAGCGGTTAACTTCACTTATGTTACACTTGCGGTACATAGCCAGTCCTAAACTTGGATAAACAAGGAGGGTTGTGTTAGGCCTTCGCCAACATAAAAACTTAGTCGAATTTTCATGATATGGATCAAAAACATTATTACGCTAAAGTTAGGTTGTTGCCTGGAAGCAACGCGCTGTATGGCTCGCGTACAATGTCAAATGAGAAAAACCTGCTACATCGGTGTCCTGATGTAGTGTTAAATGAGTAAGAGTTCCCGTGTTAATGTGAACGGATGAGGGTAAATAAACTAGTTCACAAAGAAAAAGGTAAAGGTAAAGGTCGGAGCGACAGAAGGTTGAGATTTGGGACATGGAACATAGACACTCTAACAAGAAAATCCATGGAGGTGGTGGATACTATGACAAGGAGAAATATTAACATCATGTGCCTACAAGAAACAAAATGGATCAGCGCGAAGGCAAGAGAGTTCTCTGAGTTTAAACTTTGGTATATAGGAACGGTAAAGGATAGGAATGGAGTAGGTATTATCGCGAATAAGCAGTGGAAGAAGGACGTAGTGGATATCAAGAGGGTGTGTGATTGGATCATCTCTATCAAACTTGTGGAAGGATGTATTTTTCATGTGATTAACGTTTAGGCACCGCAAGTGGATTTGGACGAGCAATACAAGATGATGTTTTGGGAGGATCTAGAGGTTTTCTTAGGAAGAGATTTAAGTGGCCATGTTGGAAGAGAAGTAATTGGGTATGGAAGTATTCGCAGAAACCATGGTTTCGGGGTGGCCAATATCGAGGGTAAGACTATGTTGGACTTTTCCTCAAACTTTGACCTTCTCATCGCAAATATATGTTTTAAAAAGAGAGATGAATATCTTATGACCTATAGGAGTAGTATGACAAACTCTCAAATCGACTTGTTGTTGAGGAGAGTCGACCGAAAATTTTACATTAATTGTAAAATTATTATGGGAGAGATTTTAACAACACAACATAGGATGCTCGTCATGGATTTTCGCGTTAAGTAAAAGTTGAGGAAAAAATATCATACGAAGAACCCAAGGACGAGGTGGTGGCGGATGAAAGATGAGAAACAAAGACGCTTCCTAAGATAGATAGGAAAAGAGGTAAAGTGGGAAGGGAATGGAAGTGCAGAGAAGATGTGGAGGGAGATGGTAGAAGTTATTAGAAGAATAGTAAAAGAAAGTTTTGGTGAAGTTAGAGGGATATGACCAAGAGACAAGAAATCCTGGTGGTAAAATGCGAGTGTACAAGAAAAGATAAAGACAAAAAGAGAGTGCTTTAAAGAATAGTTTTTGTGCCGCAATGCAGATAATTGGAAAATATATAAGGCGGCTAAGAAAGACAAAAGTGACTGTAAGTGAAGTAAGAACTAGAGCATATGAGAGTCTCTACCAGTATTTAGGCACGAAGGAAGGAGGAAAATGTATATATAGAATCGCAAAGAGCCGTGAAAGAAGAACGAGAGATTTGGATCAAGTTAAGTGCATAAAGGATAAAGATGGAGAAGTTTTAGCTCAAGATGAAAAGATTAATGAAAGGTAGAAGAACTACTTCTAGAAGTTATTTAATAAAGGACAGAAGACTCTTCCGAGCATTGGTTGGTCATGCACGAGGGAAGAAGATTAAAATTTCGACTATTATTAAAGGAATCGAGAATTCGAGGCCAAAGAGGCTCTAACGCGGATGAAAAATGGTAGGTAGTAAGACCTGATAATATTTCGATTGGAGTTTGGAAGGAGCTAGGAGAAAAGGGCATCAGTTGGTTAACCAAGCTTTTTAATGATATTTTAAGGTCAAAGAAAATGTCAGATGAGTGGAAAAAGAGCACATTGGTATCTATCTACAAGAATAAGGGAGATATACAGAGTTGCGAAAATTATAGAAGGATCAAGCTCATGAGTCATACCATGAAGTTATGGAAAATAGTGATAGAACGGAGGCTGAGCTAAGAAACACAAGTAACAGAGAACTAATTTGACTTAATGCTAGGCAGATCCACCACTAAAGTTACATACCTGTTAAGAATGATGATGAAGATGTATCATAATAATAAAAAGGATCTACATATGATATTTATTGATTTGGAAAAAGCGTACGATAGGACTCCAAGGGAAGTCTTATGGAAGATTTTGGAAAGGAAGAGAGCAAAGATCACATATTTGTGCAATTAAAGACATGTATGATGGGCTACAACTAGTGTGAAGACTCAAGTAGGTGTGACAGAAGAATTTTCTATTGGTATAGGATTACATCAGGGATCATTCTTAAGTCTATACCTTTTCACATTAGTCTTAGAAGTATTCACAAAGCATATCTAAGAGCTTGTGCCATGATGCATGTTTTTTTCCGATAATATTGTCTTTATTGGTGAGTCAAAGAAAGACTTAAATAAAAAGTTGAATTTATTGAGAGAAGTTTTAGAAGTGTATGGTCTGCACATAAACCGTAGTAAGATAGAGTATATGGAATGTAAGTTCGGCCGCCGAAAGAAAAATTCTAATATAGAGGTGAAGATTGGAGAAAATATCGTACGAAAAGTTAAAAGTATCTTGGGTGCATCATATAAGATAATGGGGAGATTGAACAAGGATCCAAGCAGGTTGGTCAAAATGGTAGAGTGCGTCTGGTTTTATATGTGACAAAAAAATGCCTTTAAAATTTAAAGATAAATTCTATCGCACTGCTATCACACCGGCTATGCTTTATGGTATAGAGTGTTAGGCGGTTAAAGGGGAGCACGAACATAAGTTAAGTGTGATAGAGATGAAGATGTTGAGATGGATGAGTGATTATACGTGATTGGATAAAATAAAGAACGAAGATATAAGAGAGTTAGAGTAGCACCTACTGTAGAAATGATAGTAGAATCGCGTCTCAGGTGGTTTGAACGTGAGAAGAAGACCGACAAAGCACCCAGTCAAGAGGATGGATGAGATAGAAGATGGACAAGTGGTGAAAAACAGATGAAGGCCTAAGAAGACCATCCATAAGGTGGTCAAATAAGATCTACATGTAAACGGTCTCTCTGTAGACATGATACATGATAAAGTTAAATGACGTCTTTAAATCCATGTAGTTGACCCTATCTAGTGGAACAAGGCTTTGTTGCTGTTGTTGTATTCAATTTAGTGGTTGCTGTATATAATTAGTTGATCATTAGAGCAGGGAGGAGGGGGCTTGTTAAGAGTAGGATCCATAGGGAGTGCAATTTCTCATTTTCAGTTTGCGAATGATACCATTGTTTTCTTGGAAAAATGATAAGGAGAGCTTCTCTAATGCGCTCTCCATCTTTAATGTTTTCCAGCTAGCCTCTGGTTTAACAATCGATATGGTTAAAAATGGCTTAGTGGGGATTAATATTGACCCAACTCATCTCTTTGACATAGCATCTTTGGCTGGATGTCAAATTCTAAAATGGCCTCTTGTTTATTTGGGTGTTCCTTTAGGTGGGAGCCTTACTTGAACCTTTTTCTGGGATCCTATTGTGAAGAAGATTTCTAAGTATCAAGTTTGGAAAAGGAGCGTATTTCTTACTAGGAGGAAGGATCACTTCTATTCGGTTCCGCTTATCAAGTATCTCTCTTTATTTCCTATCTTTGTTTCTTATACCGAAGGAAGTGCCTAAAACCATTGAGAAAATAATGCGGAACTTCTTTTGGTCTGGTGCTATGGATTTCACATTGGATCATTTGGTGAGTTGGGAGATTTTCTGTCTACCAAATAAACAAGGAGGACTGAGTTTTTCATAATATTGTATTAAAAAGAAAAAATTAGCTTGGCAACAAAATGGCAATGACTTTTTCCTGTAGAACCACATTCTCTTTGGCATAAGGTTATTCGAAACAAGTATGACTTGAACAGAAATTGATGGGATTCAAATCTTGCTTCACATGCTGCTCGTTCTAGCCCTTGGAAATTTATTTCTAGTGGTTATGTTACTGTCATACCTTTGCTTTCTTCAAAAGTAGGGGATGGATCTTGCTTTCTTTTAGGGGAAGATCATTGGCTAGGCGATGCTCCTTTTAACTTGTCTTTTCCATTTTACATAACGTTCCTGTTAGGGATTTCTATTCAATACAGGGGGGTCTTCCTATTCTTGGAATTTTCACTCTTTTAGAGATCTTAGTGATAGAGAGTCCATGGAGTTGGGAAATCTTTTAGGTCTGCTTGAAAATGCCCCTTTTAGGAAATCATTTATCTTCCTTGTTTCATGAGATTTATTTGAATGTTGGTTCTTTCAGGTGTGCTTTTATTGGATGAGATAATAAGTTCTTTTGGTGCTGAAGGATATCTGGCCATCGAAGATGCTGCAAAACGGTGGTTCACCGAGTCGCAAACAAGAAAAATGTCTGGGACTGCAAGCTGGTGGAGGGTATAGATAAAATTTTGGTTTCCTTTGTTCTTTGAATAATCTATAGTATGTCTGAGAGAGAATATAGTTGTGAAATTTGAATAACCTACAGTATTTAGAATATTCCGAGTCTCAAACAAGAAAAATGTCTGGCATTGCAAGCTGGTGGGGGGTATAGATAAAAATTTGGTTTTCCTGGGTCTTTGAATAATCTATTATGTTTGATAGAGAATATAATTTGTGAGATTGGATTTGTCTTCTGACATTTGTTACTTTAGAATATTGCTAGCTCTGAATTCCTTTTTTATTCTTTGATTTTCAGTCTGCAACTCTTTCCTTGCTTTGAGTTCTATTCATCTCGTTGAAAGCTTGAAAGATTTATTCTGTTATTCTTAGCCATTTTATGCATCCTCATGGTTATTGAAAAGGCTGAGCCATTTGCAATGTTTATGATATGGCATACTGATTTTGCTTATTTGTGAATCATTTGTAGAGATATTCAGGTTGTTACGTCTCACTTTTGATTATAATTTCTAATTCCTAACCATGGCACAACAAATTTTCTTTTGGCAGTTAAGAGAAGCTACGCTCTTTGCCTTATCATCTCTTTCAGAACAACTGCTTGAGACAGAGGTCTTGGAATTTTGAATTCAATTGTTAATTCTTTTTCCAGTGACGTATTATTTTGCTTTGCAATTTGAAATTTTTTTTTTTTTCATATGTTTCTTTCAGGAGACAGGGTTTGAATCAGCAAGCTTGAAACACCTGATTGAACAGCTTGTCAGTGATGACTCTCAAGCAGGTCGCATCCCGACTGTTCCCGCACCTCTTTAATGCTTCCATTTTGTTTCAGTTACTGCCATGGATTCAATTATTAATGTCTTATTTGTCCATCATTTCTTGCAGGTCCTCTTGCATACCCTTTCTTGTATGCTCGCATTTTTACTGCAGTTGCTAAATTTTCCCCTGTGGTAACCTATTCTGTCATTATCTCTATCTAGCTCCTCTCTTTCTGTCATATTTCTGATTGTACTTGTCATTTTACAGCTAAGCAGTGGTACACTAGAGCACTTTCTTTACATGGCAATGAAGGCACTTTCAATGGATTTGTGAGCACAGTCAACTTGTGTTAGTTTGTATTTGTCATATACTTTCTTCTAACATTGTGTTTGACAGGCCTCCACCTGTAAAAGTAGGTGCTTGCCGAGCACTTTCCCAGCTCCTCCCTGAAGCAAATAAAGAAACTATTCAACCTCAGTTGTTGGATTTATTTTCATCCCTCACCGATCTTCTTATTCAAGTATTATACAATATAAATCATTTTGCCTTTCATTTTGTATTATTTTTGCTTGCAATAGTTATGTTCATATGATTTCCAGGCATCAGATGAAACCTTGCATATGGTACTTGAAACATTACTTGCAGTAGTTAAGACAGGTTAGTGTATATTGCTTTTTGATATTTCAATAATAAATATCCAGTCCTCCTTCTGGACTGGTTTCTCCTTTTGTACCCGCATCTCTGAGTGCAACGCATATCTGACATCTTTGTGTGTGCTGTTTATCTTGGCGTTTCAATTCATTTATATTTATGCTGATATTTTTACTTATAGCTCATGAATCTCCGGAACTGGTTGAAAGCATTATTTCTCCTGTGATCCTCAATGTTTGGGCATTGCATGTTTCGGATCCTTTTATCAGTATTGATGCCCTTGAAGTTATTGAGGTAATAATTTGTCTTTCCCCCAAATTTTGTTTCTGAAAAATACTCTCTGTTTAGTGTTTAGTTCCTTTGTTGTTTAAATTAATCTTTTTTAACTCACTACCTGGAATTCTAAGAGAGACAAAACCCCCCTTAGCCCTTTTGACTTATATTGAATGCTGCATGATCCAATCCCATATTGATATGGGTTATAGGAATTGGCAACAGCTAAATAATCTATTTGCAATTCCAGTTACAGAAGTATGGATGGGTATCATCTTAAAGCAAGTGACATGTTAACAATATCAACTAACATCTGAAGACTTACCCTCAATTTAGTGCATCAGCATTCGTCAAGCTTAGTATATATATATAATCCAAGGGCCCTAAAGAGAAATGATTAGGGAGCTTTGCTTTATTCATAGTTTCTTCTGCAGTTTGATTGGTCAGAGAATTGAGAAACTTGTGTGTGTGTTTTGGAGAGAAAAAAAGGGGAGGGGGGTTTGGCATCCAAGAATATGACATTTGCAGCTAAGTGACATTGTAAAATTTTCTCTTACAATCTACTTCATGATGGTTTGCATCCAAGTGGTTGGCAAATACAGTTTCTGACGCTAGTAGTCTTTGGGTATTCAATTTTGCATAATGCTTGATTTTCAACGATTATGCTTGATCAAGATGTTAATAAAATTGAGTCTTCTACTCCTTTGCTTGATTCTGTTCATCTCTGTCTTTTTAGGTAATCATAAATTTTAGTTCAGTTTTGAAATCCAAAGCTACAGCAAAAGGTTGAAGCTTTTGTTTGGACTGCTATTCTTACTCAAATTAAGGCAAATGATGTTCGTAGAACTCACAAAACTCAAAACAGAACATATATATATAAACATGTAGTATTAACTATTAAGCACATCGGAAAATGATAGAGTAAAATCAGCTCAGGAAAGAGAGAACTATGAAAATCAACAAAACAAGGAGTCACTTGAGCACTATAGCTGCTAGGTTTCACTTAGGCCTATTAAAATCCATAACTAACCACGAAAGTAATAAAGCAAATAATAGCAACTCAGCAAGTGAGAGAAAGAATATATTGCTCTTAGGTGCTTTGTCTTACATGAGAGGAATACTAGCATCTATTTATAACAACAGTAAATCCTTGATACTACTAAGGAAATAATGATAAATGCAATGCTAATCCTAAGAGATCATATTTGATACTCTTTGATATGATATGATTGTATCCTGATTTCTGACAAGGCCTGACTTACTTCAATCCTATTTCCCCCTTTATATCCAGTACTTCACACACCTTGATTCTATTACCATAGCTAGTGTTTGGTTTACAGAGGAACAGAGTCAGACAAACAGGCAGAGACAATAGAGGCAGACATAAAACATTTGTCAATGTTATCTTGTGTTATGTACTCCATATATGGTTTCAGGTAAATAAGTAGAAAGTAAAGTCTTGAAACTAACTCTGTCAGCTTGGCACAGTAGTGATGTATGGCCATTTTCTTAGAGGAAAGAGAGAGAGAGTTGCACCAATATTATCCTTGTCAGACAGCCACTTGATAAGTTGTTCGCGGTGGCAGTTTGACAACCAGCTTTGATGCTCTGATAGGGCAATGAGGTGAATAATTTTTTGTCCCTAGGACACACTCCCTCTGTCCCTGTCTCTCATTTTCTCACTCCAAAAGTCCAAACATTTCAAAGCTTTTGACCGTGTTTCTATGTGCCTGTCCCTCAAAAATTCGGACTCCTCTTCCAAATCACTCACTTCTGACATCTCTTACCAATATTCAGGAATAAATGTAGGCCAATAATGCTTGGCTCAGTCCCTTTTGTTCTGATCACATGCACTTCAAAAAATTGTAGGCCTTTTACTGCTGTCGTCAAATGTGTATTACCTGTGGTTTAGATTTTGATTGCTGGCTCATCGAATTTGGGATTGCCTATAGTGAGATCACTTTGGTATATGCTTTTGGTGCTTTAAATAACTATGGGTTCGCTTAGTAGATTTATTTAATTTTCTCCTTAGATCTCGTAAAGATGCAAAGATCTTGTGGCTGCGCTTAGATTATGCTGGGAGTTGGAAGAAGGGTACTAAAACATAACTTTTGTTTTTTCCACTTACGACCTTTAAAAGATATTTGAATATAAATGTTTTGCTTGATCTGAGATCTGAAATTATTAATCATTTGGTTCGTTATGCTCCATCGATGGTTTAGCTGCTAGATTTCTATCTGCACACTTCATTTTTTTTTCCAGGCAGTCAAGGGTGTTCCTGGATGTATCCATCCTTTGGTTTCCAGAATTTTGCCGTATATTGGACCAATTTTGAATAAAGTATGACTACTTAAATTTATTTTTTATTTCTATAGACAGTTATTTCTGATCCACTTTTTTGAACTTTCTGATAGCCCTGATGCACTTCTTAAAATTTTCTGTTAGCCCCAAGAGCAGGCTGATGGGTTGGTAGCTGGGTCCTTAGATCTGCTAACAATGCTGTTGAAGGCAAGTCAACTTGCACTGTAGCCAATTTCTTTTACTTCTGTTAAATTCATTAACTAACTTAGATGTTTAAGCTTGTATTTTGGTTTTCTCTTTTTCTAATGTCAGCTTGTCATAGCTTTGTGCAGAATGCACCCAATGATGTTGTCAAAGCAATATATGATGTCTGTTTTAGTGCCATTATCAGAATAATCCTTCAAAGTGATGACCACAGTGAAATTCAGGTCAACTTTTTCAGATACACATAAATATCCAACAATTTCATTACTGTACTTGAAATTACTTTCAATTGTAACACAGAATTGAATGTTTGCATGTGCAGAATGCTACGGAATGTTTGTCTGCTTTTATATCTGGGGGAAGAGAACAAGTTCTTGTTTGGGGGGATTTTGGATCAACTATGAGAAGTTTACTTGATATAGCTTCAAGGTAGTCATGGTTATTTTACATGTCTTGGTAGATAAAAATCTACAATTAGTGCGCATTGCATTCTGAGGACTAGAATACATTTTCTAGGCCCCCACAAAATTTTTCATGGAGTTCAAGGAAAAATTCACATTCAGATTGATTGACGGAAACTTGTTATAATAATTAAAATTTCTTTGTGCTGTTCAGTTTTCATGTCAAACCTTGCTGCAGGACATGAAAAAAAAGCAAATGGGTGACTTCTAGCTCTACATATATTTATTCAGTTATTCCAGTTATGTCGTTATTGATTTTTATTTTATGAAATTATCCCCGTTACATTTTGAGGCTGGAAATAAGTGGAAGCTTCAACTTTTGTGGTAATTGCTGAATGGTTGTAGTGACCAAAACGCAAGACAGCATACATTCTTTCTATTTTTTATTTTTGATTTATTTATTTATTTTTCATGTTGAATCCACATGATAACTACAAGTTGTAAATTTGTTATTTTCTTTGTTTTTCTGTTTTGTGCATGGTCTATTTGTTTGTCTGTGTGTGTTTACATTTAATGTTTCAGATTTTTCACTCTATATCTTGTAAATTTGTAACAGACTACTGGATCCCAATTTGGAAAGCTCGGGATCTCTTTTTGTTGGAAGTTACATTCTTCAACTTATATTGCATTTACCGTCACATATGGCAGCACATATACGAGATTTGGTTGCTGCTATTGTTAGACGTATGCAATCTGCCCAAATTTCCAGCTTGAGAAGCTCACTGCTAGTAGTTTTTGCAAGATTGGTAATATATGCAAACTTATATATTAAGTTTGATTAATTCTTTTGTTGGTGTTTACCTGGGAGGGATATCTGGTTAGTAGCATATAGAAGTGGAAACACTAATAGAACCTGAATGCCTTGATTTCTTAGATTCCATCATTTTTAAAAATATCTTTAGTAGATTCCTCTTGTGTATGGTTGCATTAAAATATTAAAATATGGATGGAAAGAAATACAAGCTGTGACAAATTTGACCTAACCTACTTGTGGGTTAAGTTTGAAATTTGTAAGTCTATAATATTTGGTAGCTACTTTGCTTACGTAATGTTAGAATGGACTAAGCAGCAAGGTGAACATCCTTATGCCCTTCATATTGTGAAATCCTTCTGTCGTTACTTTTTGGAAACAAAAGTATTTTAAAGTCGGAAGGAAAGTCCTGCAAATTTTCTGGGAATTGTTTTAGGCGTAGAAATAGAAATATAGTATATACGTTGTCCGAAAATTGTTTGTTGATGGATAATAGAATTGCATAGAATAGCAAGTTAAAATACACACCATATGCATTGGCACAGACATATCTGAATGTTGGAAATTTTAGTTCTTTTTTCGCGAGAGTCAATGGGGGGTTTTTAATAGAGACTCAAACATTAGAATGATTAACAGCAAATGGTTAACATGCATATAGACAAGATCTAACAAATTTAATTGTATGGCATGTGATGGCAGGTGAGATACAAGGGGCCTATCAAATAAAAATTACTACAACTGCCCTGGCCTTGTTGATAGCTAGTAGGCACAATGAATTGGCAAGAGTACACGTACAAGGCCATCTAATTAAGGTATTACAATATTATATTGATTCAATATATTCGTTTAAACATCCTTTTCGAAGTGGCTGCTGAGTAGTTGAGCTTATTTGCTTTTCAAAGTCTGATGTGGGAATAACGACAAGATCAAAAGCTAAATCAGCTCCAGATCAATGGGTAATGTTGCCACTTCCTACAAAGGTAACTCCATTTTATTATATATAGAACCTTAAATTGCATATGATATTATTTAATCACAAAGGCTACTTGTTGTAGCATGCTGTGTACTGGCAAATGGGTAAACCATGTGAACTCATCGCACTGTGTAAGAAACCCCGAACATAGGGTCTAGAGGAAGTAGTATGATTGTATTATTCGCACAGATGAGTCTAGGTCTTAGCTCACAATTGAAGAGAAAATAGAACAACATACGCAACGAGCAAGAGAAACAGCACACTATAGCAGCCCTACTCTCACATGCCAACTCCCAAAATTTTCCTCCTCCCTCTTTCCTCTATCCTTTATATCCCTCTTTCTCCTAACAGGAAATACAGATGCATTATGCGCACACCCACGTGCTAGCATGGCATTTCCTGTTTTCTCAGTTTCTGCCCAAGTTAGTTAGAAATTGAGGATTCACTCAATTTCCCAACTCTCTGATTCTGCTTAAATCCAAAACTATCCCTGAAGCTTTTGTGCCTATATACCTGCATCCCTTTGGGGTATTTATCCTTAAAGCTAACACACTGTCAAGTGGTCTCATTTTTGTTGTTTATCATTGCGACACTCATGGCTGTTTCATCCAGAGACATCAACTGCCAATGATTTCATATCAAATCAGTATGGAGAATATTATTGAAGTAAAAAATCATATTCAAAACTTTGTTTTTCATGGGCAAAGCACACTTCACTCCATCATATGTATTGATGATTAATTTGTTTTACTTACGTATTTATTTACATATTTAAGTGTTCAAATATCAAATTTATTGAACTTGTATTTAAATACATTAAAAGATTTATGCATTATAATTATATGAAATATCAGTGTATACAAACCCACAATCCAATTTTTGTTCAATCAAAAGCTTTGAAGCTCTCTTAACTAAGTTAATGTTGTAATGGACTCTATCTGATTTTTCTTCCACCAATTTGCAGATAGTAGGTTTGTTGGCAGATGCATTAAGTGAAATACAAGAACAAACTTTGGCCGGAGATGAAGAGGTAAAATTTCCACATGGATGTCTGTACTAAGTTTGTCTGTATCTTATGATGCATACTAATTAAAACTTTTCATTTCTCATATGAGAAACAAGGAATAGAACTGTTAATTCCGGAAAGCCACTCAAATGAGGCAGTTTAATGCAAATTGCTGTTTGCAATTTATACACTGATTATTGGAACACTGCAGATTTATACGAAATTCCTTTGTAGCTTGTACTCAGGTTGATAAGCACAAATTACTTTTAACTGTTTAGAAACTGAAGGACCGATTGGGAAATCCTATTGCATTATTTCTATAGAGAGATTACTCTTGATAAAGTACTTGATGTCTTGTTGCTTACATTAAACTCTAAACTCTAAATCATCTAATGCAAGATTTCTACCTCCATATTTAAAAAGGGCAATGGAAACTTGTTTCTTCATCTCTCTTTATAAATGTTTATTCAGGATAGCGACTGGGAAGAAGTTCAAGCTGATACCAATGAAAAGGATAGAGAGTTTCTTCAATCAGTCTCTATATCTGCATCCGGAAGACACAATGATGAACATCTTGAAGCAATGGCAAAAGTGTTTAATGAGGTTTGTTGAGCTATGGTTTATGCTACTATCAAGGTCAATTTTTTGATCATATGTTTATTACTGTTATATTCTGAACTTCCTTCAAAATGTTAAGGATCAAGAGGACCAATATGAAGATGACCTATTAAGCGTCACCGATCCGCTTAACCAGGTCTGTGCTGGGAGTTTATACGTTTCATTTCAACGTAATGCACAAAAAATTACTTATTGAATTTTCAATAATATTACTTGTTATTGACAGATAAATCTGGCCAATTACCTTGTGGATTTCTTTGTCAACTTTTCTCAGTCAGACAGACAGCTCTTAGATCACATTTGCAAGGTTATCTGCCATTTTGAAATTATTTTCTACTGATTGAACTTTCTTGTATATGGATGAATATAACTTAACCTTTATTTTGTGTTATTTGCTCCACAGAGCTTGAATCAGTCTCAACGAAATGCAATTCAAATGGTACTGCAAAGATGAGCACATTTGGGATGAAGTGCAATTAGGATAACTCTAAATGATGGTGAGAAATCGAAAAGGCATTTTTCTTTTTCTTTTGTTTTTGGCAAGGGTTGGGGAATCTGTTTGGGGTTTCTACGGATGATTTCTTCTTCTGTTCCCCGTTGTCTCTCCCTTGTATCGTTTCATTCAATGTGTTGTATGTTATGGGTTTCAGTTTTGGGATTGACTCCACGTTCGTTGTCTAACTTGAAAATTTATGCGTATCAATACGGTAACGTTTGTGTGCAATTTATTAACGAGGGAAATAGAAGAAACAAGTGGTGTATAAGAATGTAGCACGGACATTCTCTTTTTTAGACAAAATTGACCAAATTTTATTTTTAGAAAAATGTAAGACTTGCAAATGGTTTATACATTTGAACTAACTTTATTTTGGAAATATTTAAACCGTTATCTAAAAGATGAATGAAAAAAGTTGTAACAAACTACAATCTTTAAAAAAAAAATTTATTTGAGTAGAAATAAAATTGCCAAAAGCTTTCCTTGTAAAAAATCACAATACTAATATGGATAAAATTATTTTTTTTTTGTATTTGTACATGCAAAAACATTATGTTAAGATTTTATTTCGTCTTTTTAAGAATTTATCTCGTATCTATTCATTTTTGCTAAACTGGTATTTTTTGAAAATATTTTTATCATTTTTTTAGATGTTTAGTTGAGACCACAAACGTAAAATAACGTTCAAAGACTCAACAAAACAACCAAAATGAGCCATCAAAATAACAACAAAACAGCATCCAACCTCATAAGAAGCATTCGAACCTCAATAACCGACACACAAACTCAACCAGAACAGCACCCTACCTGACCAAACAAAACAAAAACCATAAGACCAAAATAGAAGCAAAAAATACAAACAAATCTTGATTCGTGGGCTGTAAATGGATATTTGCTTGAATTGTCCTGTTCCATTTTACAATGGAGAACATTCAGGTTTGGCAGAAAAAGATTTTTTTTTGTCAGATGGATTAGACAGCCTGTAATCCTAGACATTATTCATATTTTACACACTCACATAACACATTTACACACACTACATGAGTTCATTTAAGAGTTCATTTTTCTTTTTATACGACTTGAACCCGGGTGCAGCTTCTTGTGAGGCAGCAGATTCTGCCACTAGCTCCAAGCCTCGGCTGCGGCAGAAAAATATTTAATCAGTTAGGGCTCTAATATCATATGGTCTTTGAACCAATATCACCATCAAAATTATCAATACAAACACAATTAGCACTAAAGACTGGACAACCAATTTTTAACTTCGGACATCTTCTTCCAACCTCCCAAGTCTCTAATCAAAGTTTATCTTCTCTTCATGATTGTCTCTAAAAGATTCTGGTTTTTCAACTGATTCATCCTATCCAGTATCTGCCCACACAAAAAGGCCACACCATCTCTTCTCAATTCTCTGTAATCAAGCGAAGATATAACTTGCTCAAATCCCAGGGAAGAACAATAATAACAACACAAGTAATAATGTTAACTCACATTATAATTAGGACAACCAAAAAATGATTTGTTTGAATTTGAATTTATCTCAGGCTACCTGAGAACCAAACGACAACCACAACCACGCTATTTTGGCACATGTGAGTTTTTGCTCCTATTTCGCATTCTTGTCCAATACTCACTAGATGGTGACTGGAGAGAGCTTCCGGCTGCAGTGCTTCTACCACCCATCATTGATATAAAGAAGAAGGAAAATGAGAAAAAAAAAAAAGAGGAAGACGAAGAAGAAAGTAACTTTCACAAGATTTGGGAAGTTAGGGTTGAATAGAAATGGAGGAATCAAATTGAGTCTAAATTGTAATTTTGCCGGATAAGTTAGTCGTTGCACATTTTAGTGTGACAAAATAATGTCACGTCAATATTACGATAGTTGAGTCATCACTGAACTTAAGGACTATAACTGTAAAATTGGGATTTCGATAACTAAATTAGATAATTACATAAATCTAAAAGATCACTATAAAATTTACTCTTGATTTTACTAAAACATGTTTGGGTCAAGGTAGATCAAAACAAGTTTGATGCACGTACCATCTGATTAATGGATCAACCGGGACTAAAGTTTTTTAAAATTAAAAATATAGTTGTTTTGTTGATTTTTAGTAAATTGAAGGTGGTTCGATATCTAGTAATTTGGGAGTGAAACTTACTCCTTTTTGTGAGTACTAATTTTCTAAAAGTGCATCAAAAGACCTTTCAATTAAACAAAATAAAAAAAATCTGAAAGACAATCAAAGCAATTTCGAAAATAAATTGACTAAAACTGAAATAAATTGCATTGAATTTAAACAAAAATAGTAAAATGGCGTCGATCAAATCAAAGGACTTTTGAACTTGAAAATAAAGTACTGAAACGTAAAATTAAACAAAGAAATTAAATGTTTTCCTTGAAAAGTAAATTTGCAAAAGAATTAAAGATGACAGAAAATATAAATAAAAATGTAAAAACAATGGAAGGAACTCTACAGAAAAGAAACTCGAGGCAAACTCAAAAAGTCTCTGGAATGTGAGTATGCTTGAGTATTTTTCTGAAAAGATTTTAACATTTATTTCTTCGAGTCTTCTCATATTTATTTGGGTATGTCTAAAACGAGCACAATAATTATGTGCTTATTGGATACGCCACATTTATATAGACCATTAGATTTGATTAGATGAAAATCAAAGGCTAATATGAAAGAAGAGTATTGATGGATTCTAACAAATACAAAATATCCTAGTACATAAATAAATGCTTTAAATGACAATACTTTAATACATACACAATACTTTAAATGGTAACAGAATCTTTTATTCTTAAATAATTAAATATAAAATATATAAATACAAAAATATAAGTATTTTTTATTCAATA
>NC_029776.3:102578808-102584714 GCF_000817695.3 Arachis duranensis
TATTTAATAAAAAATTATATTATATAATAATATTTTTAACAAAAATAGTTAGTTAATAAGTATTGAATATAATAATCTAATTATTTATCAAGTAATATAAAATAAAATTTTAATTATTTGTATTTTTATGCTACAATTTAAAACATCATTTTAATATAATTTTTTAATATTATAAAAATTTTTTGCATAATAATTAATCTTAATGAATAAAGAATACTCATATTTTTTATATTTATATATTTTATATTTAATTATTTAAAAATAAAATATTTTGTTGCCATTTAAAGTATTGTGTATTAAAATATTATCATTTAAAGTATTTATTTATGTACTAGGATATTCTGTATTTATTAGAGTCTATCAATGCTCTTCTTTTATATTAGCCTTTGATTTTCATCTAATCAAATCTAATGATCTATATAAATGTGGCGCATCTAATAAATACATATTGTGCTCATTTAAGACATACCCTATTTATAAGTATCTTCAACCAATCAGATTGAGATGTAACTTTCACGTTCCTTAGTCTTTAAACAACTGTCCTCGTTTCTTTTGCCTAGCATAAATAACTGCTGAAAATAACCTTCGACTCTTGAACTCTTCGATTCGAACATATCATCCAACATCCTCGATTAGTTCCTGCTTCATATTTTCTACCATAAACTTTTTCAATACGAACCTTTACTATTTAAGATACAAATTTATTAAATCTCGAATTCAGTATTTTTTTTAAAATATAATATTTTCGACTACCAATAGTATGTTCAAAATAAACCGTAATTAAATGAGAGGGGTGTTGTTAGATGTTATCCGTATGGTCCATGGTTAAAAGAAACTAAGAAAGTGACCCTACTACACCTACATCTTCCGAAGAAAAGACTATATACTATATAGCAAAGCAAGAGTTTACCTCTATCATCTTGCCATTTTACCTTACACGAGTTGGTGACAAAAATGCGCTAGAACTATTTGTTCATCAAGTCAAACAGACACGCTTCCGTACTTCACACTCAAGTCAAAACAAACATCTAGCCATATAGTTATCATTAATTAGGTCTATTTGACAGTTTTGTAGACGTGAGAGAACCGTCATAGACATGAAAAATCCAAATTTCATCTAAATTGATTTGTTAATGTTACGTTGTCAGTAGTAATTGTATTCATTATTTTATTTTTTTTTCTTTTAAAATAATGTTTTAGTCAGTTTTATTCATTACTTACTAAAAATATTTATTCCCTCCGCTATCATTTTCTAAATAACTACAGCAATTATAATTGTTGTAATCATAATAAAAATTATAGTAATTTATGAATGAAATTAGCAAAACATAAAAAAAGGGAAAAGCATAATAACAGAGGAAAAAAATATTTCTTTTCAAAAAAATAATTTTGATAGAAAATATAACGAAATAAAATATTAAAAACGAAAATAAAATATTTTAAAGGGGTTAAATTTTCATCTAACGACTCTCAAATATCGCTTCACATGAAGTCGACCGCAGCTGAATTTCCACCTATTTTAAATTATCAATAACTTCATGATCCATCATGTTCGTTCTTTTTAGAAATTCAAGAGAACATATACATTGGGCATCCGAAGAGGCTACACATCTATTTTATGATTCTATGTAACAAAATCAATTAATTTATTCTCTACGATCAATACGTACAAAAGCGACTTCTTTACAGATAATTACAGGAACAAAATTGCTGCCAAAGAACAGCTAACAATGATAAAAGAATGATGAAATTCTATCACAGATTCAACGGTGTGAAACTGATGCAGCCAATTCCAGAACCAAAAGCATTGATGCACCTTAGCTGATCCATCATCTTCATCCAATTATATTCAGCCATGGCCATTCCTCGGCTTAACTTGACTAAGTTATTTTGGTCCAAAAATAAGCCTCCGCGTAGCTAGTGCCTTTCACGTATTTGAACTACCCTTGCTAAAGAAATCGGTGCTATAATTTTGATCACCAAATGCCATTCTCCTAAACAATCTNNNNAGCTGCGCAGAGTTAAAAGCCTCGCTTTCTCCAACTCGCAATCCATTCGTTAGGTCAGAAGCTCCTAAGCTATCAAAAGCTCTAACAACCTATTAAGCAAAACAACTCATTAGCACTAACGTCTACGTTAGGGACAAAAATCATATTTTACACTTACAGCAATTACCTGTCCCATGCGAGGCCTCTTTGCAGCTGAGTGTCGAACGCAAGATGCAGCAACTTCTATCATACAGAAAATTTCACTTTCAACATAATTCTTTTCTAGCCTTGGATCCGTCAAAATCCCCAACTCCCCACTATCAAGTACATGACTCAATAATGGTCGAGCCTGAAAAGGAAAATTGCTTCTGTGAGGAAAGGCTGATGAATTGTGAACATTAAAGAATGATTTTAAGTAAAGTTTAGACCCGATAGTCGCATATCTAACTGTTGAACTTTAAATTCTTCTGATGTATGTATGCATAATTTACCGATGCAAGCACACTATTACATGTCTAACCAAAATGTCACATTCTGTAAGTACAAATTTAACATTTATGCGATGTTCAGTGACCTCAATCTTGAAACTTACACTCATCATCTTGTTAAATTATCAAATGCCTCAAAATTTAAAAACATGAAATTCAGTATTTGATCATCAAAAGATTGCAATCTATAGAGAGATGGAGGCATGGAACGGCAACCACTTTGTATGGATGTGAAGCCACTTAAGTTGAACCTGTCATTCCTAAATTCTAGCATTCTATGCAACATGGGCACTGGAATTCTCAAGAAAGTACAGAAGTTTTTCATAACATTGATTAACTCCCTTTGATCCTTTTAAAAGCATCCTCACTTTCCCGTATGATTGATTCAATTTCAACAATGGTGTTAGAATTTCTAACAGAAACAGACCTAGTGTCATTCAAAATTTACTAGGGATGAAATTTTGCAACTGCGGATTCAGTGGATGGTTGACAAAGTTTTAACCATTTTAAGTGACTGTGATAAAGGATGAAATTTTCAAAAGGATAAAAGCACAGATCATGATTGATTATCAAGACTGCAAGGGCCAAGAACGATCAAACCCCATATGAATATAAGGTAGCGTTTGGTTGATGTCCATGTCTCAATGAGACATGTCCGCTGTTTGGTTTGGTGAGACAGATTTTCGAAGGATATAGGAGGACACGGATGGACACAGAGACACCAAATTTGTGTACCTTCAATTTGGTGAGACAGAGACACAACTTGTGAGACACTAATTTTTTACTCTTTTACCCTTATTCAATTTTTAAATTTTCAAAATTTGTCCTCCTATCTCTCCAAACCTTTTTTGAATGAAGGGTAATTCAGTCTTTTCCAAATATTTGTATGTCTTGTTCATTATTTTTGCCAAACACAATACATAGACACAAATATTTTATGTCTACGTCTTTAATGTCTGTGTCTTTCTGTCTATGTCTCATCCTATACATCAACCAAACGGAGCCTAAATAGACACTGATGGTATCTCAAACCACATTATCAAAAATTAGATGCAGTTGCAAAAAAGAGCAATATGAACAAGACTGGCATGGATATTTACCCATTCAACTAAACTCTCATCTCCCAAGGGTTGAGATGTATCTACTGGCTTCCGCCCAGTAATGAGCTCCAAGAGCACAACCCCAAAGGAATATACATCAGACTTCTCAGTCAATTTGCCACTGGATGCATATTCAGGGGCTACGTACCTTTAAGAGAACAAAAAAGAAATCAATGTTTATAGATCGTTAGTCTCAGAGCAATCTAAAATAATATAAGAGACACATTAGATTGGAGGTGTATTAATGAATACCGACCCAAAAGTTCCCATGACTCGTGTGGTTATATGTGTATTTGCATCTAGGGCTAATTTTGCTAGCCCAAAATCTGAAACCTATAGCATTAGAAGTAGTAGTACTAAGATTAGAATACAAAATAGAACCATTGAGATTGAACTTTGAACAAGTAAAACGGTACATACTTTAGCCTCGAAGTTGTAATCTAAAAGAATGTTCGATGACTTGATATCCCTGTGAATAACCCGAGGATTACCTGAAAGTGCAAAACAGTTAACAGCATAAATAACAATACAACAAAAGCTATATTGCACTAGATGTGGTCATTTACATGGATGATTTACTATAATACGGAATTCACACCAGAAAACGATTTCTTGGACTAATTCATCAAAACTTTGCTGGAGTGTACCTGACTTCAACATAACAAGATTTCCTATAAAATCACAACATCCTTGATTATCAAGAAAAATTAATGCATGTAGATCTTCTTAGGTATCTTACTATAGAAATGGACATTTATCATTCCGTTCCTTAGTTCGACGATCATGTTTCAAAATTCAGATTAGCAAAAAGAACTTGAGAGAAGCATATTCTATCAACCATCATTAACTAGTAGCCCCGCAAAATTATAATTCAGTTTCTTGCTAATCTCAAATATCAAAATCTCCAAGAGAAAAGATGGCCGATATGCATGTATGCACATGTCAAGACCCTAATTAAAACGATAAGGATTGATAATTACAGTCTTCATGGAGATAAGCTATCCCTCGAGCTGCACCAGCTGCAATTTTAACACGGTTTGCCCACTCTAACACCAGCCTACCATCCCCTGCAAATTTCAATTTTAGTTTAGCATAACCAAAGAACATCATGAAACAACAATTTAGCCCTCGCAAAAGCTTTACCATGTAGATGAAAATAAAGGGTATTATTGGGGACATAGTCATAGACAAGCAGTCTTCTGGTATCTTGAATACAATATCCAACCAGTGAAACCAGATGACGATGATGTATGCGACTAATAATCTCGACTTCAGCTTTGAATTCTTTCTCTCCCTGACCACCACCAATTTTCAGCTGTTTGACCGCTATCTCTCTCCCATCCGGCAGGTATCCTTTATACACGGAACCAAATCCACCTTCGCCTAAGAGATTTTCAGTTGAGAAACCATTTGTGGCCTTGATTAATTCTTCATACAAAAACCACGACCTTGAGTGGCCTAGTCCACCAGGATCAGATGGTGTATACAAAACATCACTGCCAGAGCCGCTTTGTACAAGAGGAGCTGAAGAATGCGTCTTATAGAATGAGGAATCTGGACAAAAGTCACAACATTTAACTAATTTAATGGCCAATAAATGAGGAAAGTTATTATGTACTATAAATGGTTTATCAAAGCAAACATCATATGCCCCAAAATAATGAAAAGCTTGGTCTTATTAAATTTCAAAAGTAAACAAACCACCAAATAAAAAGAAGACAAAATTATTAAAGAAACCATTAGTGCCCAATGTTTTTAGCTTAGTATTACCTGAATCAGGAGATGAGGCAGGAGTTGTTGGCATGACGTAACCACCATTGCTCAGCACCTTTTTCTTTTTCCTCTTTATCGTGCACCAAATTGCAACTCCAATGATCCCAAACAGCAGAATTCCCGCCACTACACTGATAGCCACTATTGCAGCGGTACCAATTCCATTACCACCTCCAGCTGTAGGACCTGAATTCTCTGTCTGTGATCCGTTTCCAGGTGGAGTAAGAATGGATGCCGGAGGCGGCGCCAACTGATTTGGCGGTGGTGGGGATGATGATGACCTAGGTGGAAAATTTGAAGGAGCCGGTTGAGTGCTAGGTGTTGTGGGAGGAGGAGGAGGAGGTGCAGATCTTGGGGGAGACGTGGAAGTCGAAGGAGGAGATGAATTTTGGGGAGGAGGGGTTGATGCCGGTGGTGGCGATGATCTTGGCGGCGGCACAGATGCGGGACTTGGGGGTGAGGAATTCGCCGGAGGCGGCACGGATGGTTGAGGTGGAGGCGAAGTTTTTGGTGGTGGCGCAGACCGTGGCGGGGGAGGGGAGCCTCGTGGTGGCGCA
>NC_029776.3:102585025-102587936 GCF_000817695.3 Arachis duranensis
TTGTGGCGGTTGAGTGTCGCCAGAAGCTGCCGGTGAAGGCGACGCGGCTGACATCTCTTGCAATCAAATTCAAATCCAATCAAATCAACGAAACAATGGTGTCTGTTCCTTGAACCTCTCTCATGTCACATGTCACATCACATTCACAATTTCACATCACACACAACAACAACAAATGAAACTTGAAATTTCAGATTCCAAAGAATATCTTGATACAACTCCTCACACTTTTCTCTTCTTTTTTCTACTGATATAAAAAAAGAGAAAGATCAGTGTTTTATTAGAATGAAAATTTTAGGACGAAGAAACAAAGCTGCGGTCACCAAACTTCACCAACCAAATAACACCAATATTATTAGAGTGGAAAACCAAGGTCACTGAAAAGACCTTGTTAATTGCACACGCTAGATATCAAAAACTAGTGTTCCTGAGCAACAGAACGATCCAATCCACTAATAATATTCATATATCATATGTCTTGTCTGTTTCTTCCCTATCCCAAAATGGATAAAATACGATCACACCAGAACCAAGGAAAACACTTGAGATTGAAAACCTCTATATCTGGGTAAAATTTCTAGTGTGTTGAAATTTGGCTGGTACAAGAGTGTTTTTCAGAATCTTCAGTGGTCTTAGGACACAGCACCTAAATGGCTAAATCACCATCAATCAACCCCAAAATGAAATTGAAATCTCGAAAATCTCAAAAATACCCTCGGTCCACCTTCCCAGCTTCTCTGAGTTGCAAACCAATGTTGTTGGAAGCGTTTGACGGTTTGAGGGAGGGTGTGTGCAATGTGGTCTTGTTCTGCTGTGTGTTACGTCTGCAAAGGCTTTTGGTGAGGAACACGGTTACACGGATTGTGGGGTCACAAATCCAAAAACCACGTGAAAGCGACACCGAAGAATGCTACCAAAGAATTCTCCAACCTTTTTGTCATACAAGAATTTCATGTGCAATATTAGATAATTATGCAGAAATAAAATTTGAAAATTTCAATCATTTACCATTTTCCTCCGTCCGCGCCAGTCAAACATACAGGGATGAAAATGAGGCGAACTAAAACTTATGAAAATTGAATTTGATTTACGATTTGATTTAGTAACAGTTGAGTCTATTTTTTAAGTCCTACATCAAAATCATATAAAAAATAATTATAAAATTTTAAATAAGAACATTAATATATGTAAAATTATATATTATTATTTTATATGTATATATATAATATTAAAAATATAAATTAAATACATATAAGATATGTGTATTAATAATTTTATTTATATATATAAAATTGAGTTAGTTGACGAGCTAATGAATTGAGTTTATACAAGTTTAAATTCGACTTATTTAATTTATGAGTTCAATTGCAGGTTTAAGCTTGTCTCACTAGCTCACGAGTTTAAATTATCGAGTTATAGCGTTTGTTTTGAGGTATTGAGACGAAAACTAGAAGACTGGAACTCAGTATCATGTTTGTTGGTCTAGAGATTGATACTAAAATTTCAGTTTCTGTCCCCAAAATTTCAGTATTTCAGTAAGTAGGGACACAGAAGACTAAAATTTTTGGAGACAGAGACTGAAACTTTAATAACATTTTATACCTAAAATAGTCTCATATCAATTAATTAATTCCAACTTTACCCTTTGTGCAAATTAAATTAGAGTTTTATTATTATTTCAATCTCTATTTCCCACTTTACACTTAACACAATATTGAGACTTATTTCAATTTCTGTTTCTCAGTCTCTGTCTCTCTTCCAAATGCTATCTTAATGAGTTAAATTTAAACCAAGGTTCTAAAAATTGGACCGGACCGGCCAATTCAACTGGCTTAATCGAAAACCGGTCACTAGGCCGATCCGATTGACTCCTAAAATCATCTTGCAAAAAATAGATAAAAATCGATTGAACCGGACAGAAGGACCTCCAACGGGCGACGTCATCGGCGTCGTCTGGGTATCTAAACTCTGGTCATATGGGTATCTGAACTCCAAAGCTTCCGTGGTCGATGTCGTCTGCTCGTCTGGTAAGCTTCTCTTTCAATGTCGTTGGGCATCTGTTTTACCGTCGTGACCTAGACGCCTACTCTACTCTTTGTCGCGGTGAGTTGTACTAGTTTTTCAACTATTTTTTTTATTTTGTTAATGAACTATATGAATTGATGCAGAGTTATTTATTTGGTTAATTATATAGATTGATGCAGAATTCTGTATGTAATGGTTGTTGTATGTAATTCAATTTTGAATTATTTGGGTAATTAATTATTTGGTTAATTATATGTACTGGCTGTTGTACTGGTTTTTGAATTTTGGATTTTGAATTTTGAATGTTGAATAGAATTTTGATATAATTTTAGATTCTATATGGCAGTAACTCTAAATTTTGCTGTAATTGCTATAATGGCAGAAATTTTATTGATATGTGAAAATACTGTTTATCATATAGCTACAATTGGGAATAAATTTTTTTTTATTTAATTTATTAATCAAATTTTGGAAGTCTCTGTTTAGGTTGGGAAGTGGATAATATTGTTGTTGGCTTATGATAATATTGTTGTTGCATATGGAAGCTGTCAGGGCAATATATTGTTCAATGAATCTAAGATTTAGATGAACTTATAAATAAGATCAAGGAACAAATATTTGGTTAGCAAATCTTCTGCTATTAAGAAAACTCGGTTGATTGTTATTATATATTGATTTTTTTTATAATTGTATTGTGTATTTAACTAGATCGGTTTAACCACAGTTTAATTTCGATTAAATTATTGAACTATTGAACTAGTCACCCGACCAGTTTAATAATAAGTCTGATTCTCGCAACTTTGATTTAAATTGACTCATGAATTAGCTTAACTCACTTTTAATTCTAGACTCACGCTCAACCCAGCATTAACAAATTTGTAATGTC
>NC_029776.3:102588100-102613169 GCF_000817695.3 Arachis duranensis
TCAAAAAGCATTTAATACGTCAAATTGAATAATCCTACAATTAAATGTATAAGATAAATGAGATAGAATCAAATTAATCTTATGACTTAATAGTTTATTATAAATTTATAGATTTAAAATATTAATGATGTATAATGATGTTTTAAAAAAATAACATATTATATTAATATTTAATTATAAAATTTGGTACAAATATGGAGAATTAAAATAATATTTTATTTTACAAAAATTAACTATTAAATAATATTTAAATTGCTTATGTTACGAAGATTTGAAACGCGTATTATTTTTTTTTTCCCTCAACTCAAACCGTTGTTATTAACAAAACTAAAGCTAAAACTCCAAGATAATTCGGCACAACGTTGACAATTTTAATACAATCAGTCAGACCACGTCAATATACAGATGATGTAAGTTCCAAAATTGATTGATGCATAAAAAATGTTTACGATTTTTTTGTATTTTTAATACAGAGAATTTTGTATATATCAAAATTTTGAAAATTAGATTGGTTATTAAATCGTTTTAATTATTAATTTATTAATTTATTGGTTTAATTAAGTTAATTATAATTTAATCAAACAAATTATTTTATAATACTGCAACAACTAAAATTTAATATAATTTTTATTTCATTAATTATTAATAATTTATCACTCATTAGTCATTATATCACTTTAAGATAATCACAAAAAACAAAAAAAAAATTATTGAATTAATTAAACCAATAACAAATATTCGATCATCTATTTATCTAGTTAATTGAGTTAATTCAATTCATCTATTTCTTCATTAAAAAAAAAGATGACAAATTTATTTAAGTAAATACCCTTTTCGGTTTCTGTCTTTTTTGAAAATTGACAAGCCGTCACCTAACGTTTAAAAAATGACAAATCGATCCCTATTTATTTCTTCCGTTAGACACATCGACCCTTTCATTAGACAAATTAGCCTTTGTTTCTTTCTTTCATTAGAGACATCGACCCCTATTTATTGGCCACAGAAGGATTGATGTGTCTAACGAAAGAAATATAGACAGGGGCTGGAAGAAATAGACAGGGGCCAATTTGTCATTTTTTAAAAGTTAGGGGGCGGCTTGTCAATTTTCAAAAAAAATAGGGGTCGGAAAGGATATTTACTCAATTTATTTCTTCTATAACAAAAGACTGATCATAATGAACAAATAGAAGCTCTAACAAACTTTTACAAAATTTTTAACATAATTTTAATAAAGATTAACAAGATTTTCAGCTGATCACAATTTTTGCAAAATTTCAACACAATTTTAACAAAGATTAAAAATATTTTTCCAAAAATTAACAAAAAAAATCTAATAATAAACTAATAATTCAATAATTCAATCAACACCAAGAATACAAAGTACAGAGTACAGAATAGCACTAGAGCATAGGTAATCATTCAATGATTCAAGTTATGGAAGGAAAAGCTCTAAGATGGGTCAATCATCGCTAACAACGAGTTATGCGTCCAATCTTGCAAAAATAAGTAACAATTCAGCAATCATCAACCATAATTTTAGATCCAAAAACAGCAACAACAAAAATTATATGATTGTAAATTAGTAATTACAACGAAGTAGCATAAATTCGGCAACAACAGAACCAACTGCAACAACTAAAAAATTTCATCCCAAAATTTAAAAATCAGAGATACAGTATAAGAAGTAATAGAACTACACATTGAGAGTTTAGATATAAGAAATTCAATTGAGCAAAATGTGACCTCACTCACTGTGGATCTGTTGTCGCACGGCGGAGCAAAACAATGACACCAAGATTGGTGCCTTGATAAACGAGGAAGGAGCAGATACTGCGATGAAGGCAGGGACAATGTGTTGAATGGCAACCTGGATAGAGGTGCAATAAACGGTGGTGGCACAATGAACGAGAGTGGAGCTAGTGGTTCCGCAGGTGTGCTTCATTGTGACCCTATGAACAAGCATGGTGGCACTGTCGTGATGCAAATAAGAGAAAACGAGAGCACTAAGCATTGACCTTCAACGAGCAGATGAAGACGACATTGACCAGAGGGCAGACGAGGACGACGATGACTAGAGGGCAGACGAAGACTATGGCTACTGTGACGAAGCTGCTCGATGAAGACAAGGACAGTGGTGCAGGCTAGGGTTGCTGTTCGAGCCTTTGGAGTTTGGAGGCTAGGGTCGCTTTTTGATTCAAAAAAGGGGTTGGGGGTCACACGATCACTCGAAGCTGAAGAGTGAAGGATGCTTTTCTTTTTTGTTTTTTGTGGAACGTTATGAAACAACGTCATTTTCTTTGAAGCAGCCAGTTCCAGTTCGACATGCCGGTTCAGCGACTCCCTCCCAGTTTTTGTCTGAACGGTTTATGCCCGTGAGCCGAACCGCTATTGCTACCGATTCATGATCGGACCGGTTTGACCAGCCAGTTTGATCCGGTCTTTAGAACCATGGTAAATATGAGTGTTCCTCTTATATTTCTTCTTCCAAACCCAAAAATATTTTATTTATTTAATTCTTATAAGTTATTTATTTAACTAATAAACCGTTTATATTAAAAAATAATTTTTTCTTGGACTGAAACCCTAAACCCCTTAAAAACTGTAACACAATATACAACTTTTCAATTGTTCCAGACCCGATCCCTAGATCCCCCAGTGAAGCAGCAACAATTCGATTAACCGGGCCCAGGTCACCACCACGACCCAAATTGCCCAGATGACCTCAAATCCCTAATCGACATTTAAATTCAAAGACTTCCATTATCTTATCCAACAAGATAAGATAAGATAGTGACCGCAAACTATATAAAAGGAGCCAATAGCTCCTTCAGGTACGTTACACATTTCTAACCCCCAGTTATATCTCTCAAATCCATTTTGACTTGAGCATCAGAGTGTCTTTGTAGATACCACCCCCAGCAGCTCTAGATGTTCGATATCGTCATCCCCAAATTTGGTGATTTCCTGATCCTTCCCTCAACTCGTACCAGCAAAGTCTTGTACATTGTCGTTGTCTGTAGGGACTTGTCAAATTTTGGCGGCCTAGGAGAAAAAGTGATCCGGGCAGTTCAATAGCTCTACCAAAGGTTACAAAACCTAGAAGGTTGGGTCACTTCCAAAGAACGATACCAGTCTGAACACACAAGCAAAGCGATCTCCAAGAGCATATCATGATGAGAAGGCAGGAACGAGAGGTCACCCAACTAACACCACAGCAGAGCTAGAATTGTAGTGTATCCCAAAAGCCCCAACGCCAGCACGACAACGATGAAAGGAGATACTGAGGAGATTCCAAACGAAGAAAGAACGAACACATGATAATAGGAACTACCCCGTTCATCGAAAGAATCCTAAGAGCTAGGTTTCCGAAGGGTTTTGACAAGCCAACCGACATGAAGTACAACGGGACAAAAGACCCACAAGAATACCTAACGGCCTTTAAGGCCATGATGAACCTAGAAGGAGCTACCGACGTAGTTTGCTACAGGGCCTTTCCGGTAACTCTAGCCAGCCCAGTAATCAAGTGGTTCAACTTCCTCCCAAATGACTCAATAGCCAATTTCGACAATGTCTCCAGGAAATTCATGGCCCAATTCACCACTACAATCACAAAAGTAAAACACTTAATCAGCCTGCTCGGCGTCACGCAACGACTAGACGAACCCACGAGGAAGTACCTTGACAGGTTCAATGATGAATTCCTAGCTGTTGATGGGCTCACAAACTCCTTGGCCAGCCTGTGCCTAACCAACGAGCTCATGAATGAATATTTTTGGAAGCATCTTAGAACAAAACCGGTCTAGACGATGCATGAAATCCAGAACGTCGCTAGAAAATATATAAACAATGACGAGGTAAGCTAAGTCATGGCGCCAATAAACGAAACCATGGCAACACGGCACCCCAGAGTTACCTACTGCCCTAAAAAACCCCAAAGGAACACTTCAAACTTTCCCCTAATTGGTTGTCTGGAGTGGAGAAGTTCACAAACTACACCCTCTACTAGCCCCAATCACAGAAATCTACCACCAGATAGCAGAGCACGGCATCCTCCCGAAGGCCAGACAAGTGAAAGAACACATAGGTGGTAACAAAAGCCTATACTACCATTATCATAGAGGATGTGGACATAAGACTCAAGACTACTTCGACTTCAAAGACGCTCTCAAATAAGCCATCCAAAATGACAAGCTCCCCGAGTTCACCAAAATTATTCGCGAGCTCAAGAAAGTTGAAAGGGAGAGATCGCCAGAGCAGGAAGGACTAAACCCTGGAATGGTGAGACAGGTGAACTAGGAGAGCCTGGAGACCGACCCAATGATCATAGTAAACATTATCACTAGGAAGGACGCATCTAAAAAGTCAAAATCCTCTTTGATAAAAGATCTTCGGGTGCTAGCCGTAAAAGATGAAAAAAAACCCTCTTCCCTTCCGATAACAATCAAATTCTCCCCTAATGATTGCCAAAACGGCACTTCAACGGGAGATGCCCCCTTCGTCATCTCTGCCAAGGTCGGGACCGGCTTAGTAAGACGTATCCTAGTGGACACCTGAGCCGACTCTAACTTCTTCTTCAGGGGAGCCTTCAACAAGCTCGAACTTTGAAATGAAAACCTACAAAGTCATAGCAACGAAGTAACCAGACTCAGAGACAACTTTCTCTGGATGGATGGTTTCATATTCCTACCAGTCACCATCAGAACTGGAAGCCAAAAGAAAACCATACTCACCGAGTTCGTGGTTTCAAAGGATTCCACGGCCTACAACATCATATTGGAAAGAAAGACAATCAACAACCTCTCTATCGCCATATTTACCAAGTTCCTACTCATGAAGTTTCAAGTGGACAACGAAACCATAGAAATGATACACGGTGACCAGGAAGTCACGGTAGAATGTGACAACGCCAGCCTAGCCCTCCGGAAGCGATCTCAGGATGCAACAGGAATCTTCCTTGCCGACCTAGACGCACGTCAAGATGATTAACCCAGACCGGAACCAGAGGAAGACATGGAAAATCTATAGCTAGGGAAAACCAAAGACGAATTCACCTTTATCAACAAGAATCTACCCTTCAACCTAAAAAGCAAACTCATGGAACTCCTGAAACAAAACAGGGACCTTTTTGCATTCACTTCGGGAACTACCCTATATGACCTGGCTGGCCAACATCGTGTTGGTCAAAAGGCAAATGGTAAATGACGAATGTGCATCGATTTCACAGACTTAAACAAAGCTTGTCCAAAGGACGCCTTTACCCTGCCAAACATTAACGAACTAGTGGATGCCTTTTCCCATGCACTGACCGAATGCGGAGAAAATAGCGTTCAAAACTCTCGAAGGCACATACTACTACACAGTCATGCCCTTCGGGTTAAAGAATGCTGGGCCACCTACCAAAGGCTCGTCACAAAGATTTTTAAAGACTTCTCAGGAACCAAATTGGAGGTCTATATTGACAACATGCTAGTCAAAATAGAAATAGGCAACGAGCACATTGACGAGCTCATTGACGACCTCAATCTCATATCAGGCTTTCTGAGGAAGCACCGAATACGCCTTAATCTGACGAAATGCGCATCCGAGATGGAGGTCGAGAAGTTTTTGGGCTTCATGATCACACAAAAAGGAGTAGAGACAAACCCGAAATAGTGCAGAACCATCCTCGAGATGAGCAACCCCAGAAGCCTCAAGGATGTCCAAAGGCTAACTGGGCAACTTACCACCCTATCACGCTTCGTCGGAGCCTCAACATAGAAGGCCAACCCCTTCTTCAAACTCATGAAAAAGGGTATAAGCTTCAAAGGGGAACCCGAATACAAAGACTCTTTCCAATACTTCAAAAGAGTGTTAGAAGAACCTCCCATACTCTCAAAACCCAGAATGGGAAAAAAACTATACCTCTACTTATCCATAACAGAGGAAGCGTTGGCGGTGGCACTAATCCAGGAAGATGAACAAAAAACACAAAGTCCTGTATCCTTCATAAGTAAGGTTCTCCAAAGCACTGAGACACGCTACTCCAGACTTGAGAAGCTCACCTATACATTACTCACAACATCCCGATGACATCAACAGTACTTCCAAAGCCACCTTTGGCGGAGACCGACACTCTGGAACCCACTTCAGCTTTTGGCAAAGAATGCAATCGAGAGGTGGGCATGGAGGTGCCCCTGTCACACCATCCTTAGGCCATTGAAAGTGGCGATTCCGTACCCCCTTGTTCATATATGAATGCACCGAGGACGGTGCAATCTTTAAGTGTGAGGAGGTTGATGACCGATTTTTGTGGGTAACAAGTCCTTTTTCCAACACCTAAACTATAATTTTCTTTGTTAGTTAGCATAATTTGCTTTTTTTAGATAGTTGTTACATGATAGATTTCATGATAGTTAGAGTTTGTACATATTATACCCATCTTTGTGCTAGAACTACTCGGTTGAAGTGATGATTTCTTTTTCGAAAAACTGTTTTAGGGCATTCCACCAATTTGAATAAAATTTTTTTGTTGAACTTGCTAGAAGTAGAACACACAAGCCTAGTAAGATTTTGAGCCTATTTGATTGGTTGCATCTTATCAACCAATATTTTGTTTTGGTGTGTGTTGTTCTCTCTAAGATTGTGATCTTTGTCTTGCTTGATTCTATATGTCCATTGTTCAATGTATGCATGCATTTATGTGATTGAGGCTTTTGTTTCACTAAAGCTTACATACCCAAATGGCCTTACCCTTTCATCATCCTTTGCAAACCAATGTTGAGCCTATTTAACCTCATTTGTTCTTTATTTTAGCACATCACTAACTCTAAGCAAAAAATAATGAATGTCTTTAATTTGAATTATTGATTAGCTTAGTCTAGTGAGAGTGTGCATAATTTAAGTGTGGGAAAATTAGGTTTGAGAACGTTTGGTTTGAGAATTGGGTATTTTATACTATATGTGAAAATGTGAAAAAAATCTTTTGGCGAATATTCATGCATTCAATACTTTAATCATATGCATTAATTTCTTGTGTGTGTGTGTGTGTGTGTATATATATACACTCCTGCAAGAGTTTGATATAGAAATCAGAGACAGAAAAGGGTTAGAAAATCAAGTGGCTGACCACTTGTCTCGGATTGAACCAGTAGAAGGGACATCTCCTTCCTCTATTGAGGTGTCTGAAACCTTCCCAGATGAGCAATTCGTTGCTATTTGGATGACACTTTGGTTTGCAGATATTGCAAATTACAAGGCTATAAGATTCATCCCCAAGGAATACAGTAGGCAGCAAGCCCGAAAGCTCATTCATGATGCTAGATACTACTTGTGGGATGAACCATATCTTTTTAAGAGATGCTCGAATGGGATAATCTGCCATTGTGTATCTAAAAAAGAGGCACAAAAAATCCTATGGCACTGCCATGGCTCCGATTATGGAGAACACTTTGGAGGAGAGCGCACAACTACTAAAGTCCTCCAAAGTGGTTTCTACTGGCCCACACTCTTTAAGGATTCCCAAGAGTTTGTCCGTCGCTGTGACAGTTACCAAAGGGTTGGCAACCTCCCTCATGGTCACAACATGCCTCAGCAAGGAATCCTAAAGATTGAGCTATTTGACGTATGAGGTATAGACTTTATGGGTCTTTTCCCTCCTCCAGACTCAAACACCTACATCCGTGTAGCCATAGATTATGTGTCTAAATGGCTGGAGGCTATTGCATCACCCCACAAATGACACTAGAATAGTAATGAAGTTCCTTCAAAAGAACATCTTTAGCAGGTTTGGTGTCCCTTGGACACTGATCAGTGATGGAAGAACTCATTTCTGCAATAAACAGCTTGACTCTGTGCTGAGCCGATATGGAATTCGCCATAAAGTGGCCACCCCATATCATCCATAGACAAATGGGAAAGCTGAAACCTCAAATAGAGAACTAAAGAGAATCCTGGAAAGAACGGTGAATACTTCTAGAAAGGATTGGACAAGAAAGCTTGATGATGCTCTCTGGGCATACAGGATAACTTTCAAAACCCCTATAGGAACATCACCATATCAATTGGTGGATGGAAAGGCATGCCACCTGCCAGTGGAGCTAGAACACAAGGCCTACTAGGTAACCAAACTCCTGAACCTTGATGCAAGAGCAGCAGGAGAGAAACGTTTGCTCCAGCTAAATGAGTTTGATGAATTCTGACTTGCTGCATTTGAGAATACAAAGATTTATAAAAAAAGGGCCAAGAAGTGGCATGATAGAAAGATTTCTTCCAGAGTCTTTGAACTTGGACAGAAAGTTCTGCTCTTCAATTCTAGACTAAAGTTCTTCCCTGGAAAGCTTAAGTCACGTTGGACATGACCTTTCCTGATCACTAATGTATCACCCTATGGTCATATAGAACTCTAGTGCAATTACTCTGATAAACGATTTACTATTAATGGCCACAGAGTGAAACATTACTTGGGTGATGAGATTGAGCAAGACAAATCCACCCTTTTGCTGACATGAGTGCAGTACCGTCAAGCTACTGACGTTAAAGAAGCACTTGTTGGGAGGCAACCCAATCATAATTAGAGTTATTTCTTGTTTATTAAAGTTTATTTGAATAATATCAATTTAATTTTCATAATTATTTCCTTAGGTTTGTGATCAAGTGCAGTAAAGACTGGCGTTCAACGCCAGCTAGGAGGTACTAGTTGGGCGTTGAACGCCAACCAGGGGGCACTGGCTGGGCATTCAATGCCCTGAAAGGAGGAAGCAAGGCTGGCATTGAACGCTAGCCAGGAGGCACTGGCTGGACGTTCAATGCCCAGAAGGATCATCAGCATGGCGTTGAACGCCAGAATCAAAGCATTCTGGGCATTGAAACACCCAAAATAGGATAGGAAAGTTGTTGACTTTTTCAAAGCTTATCTTTTCCAATTTTTATCTTTTTTAATCATCTTTTCTAAACAAGATTCTTTTAACCATCATCTTTTAATTTCAAATTCCCTTCAAATCTAAGATCTTTTCAAATCAATTTCATATCTTTTTCAATTCCTTTTCAAATCTATTATTTAACTTTAAAATCTTTTTCATACCTTCTATCTTATCTTTTTATCTTTTTATCTTTTTCATATCTTTTGATTTTTAAAACTTATCTTTTTCTATCTTTTACTAAAGTGTGAATCATATCTTATTTATCTTTTATCTAATTGACTTTCGAATTCCCACCCTCCCCATCCCTATTTATACCATTTGGCCACCCTTATACTCCTTGCATTCGAATTCGTCCTCTCCTATTCATCTTCTTTCCTCTCTTTTGCTCGAGGATGAGCAAACCTTTTAAGTTTGGTGTGGAAAGAGCCTTTCCTTCTCACTCTATTCGAATTTCATGGCTCCAAAAAGTGAAAATCCCACTTCAAAAAGCAAGAAAGAAGACAACCAAACAGTTGTTTTCAAACCTTTCAAATTCTACACAAAGCAACATGAAGAAAATTATTACAAAATAATGTGCAAGAGGACAGTGATCCTGGAAGCCAAATTCGAATTAAAAGAAGATGAGTACCTGGGATCCAAGAGAAAATTCGAAAGAGAGGCTAGGAGATCCTGGTTGATCTCGAGATCAATGTTGGAATAACAATGATCCATGAATTCTATGCAAATCTGTGGATGACAGATAAGCAAAAGAAAGATGGACAAGGATTCCATACTTTTTGCACCATGGTGCAAGGGAAGACTCTCTATTTTCATCTTGACAAGGTGAGAGAGATGTTCAAGTTACCTCCCCAAAGGATGATCCGAAATCCTTTAATAGGAGGGTGGTGGCTAATCCAAAGTTGGATCAGATTCTAGAAGACATATGTCTGCCTGGAACTAAGTGGATCAACAACACAAAAGGTAATCCAAACCAACTGAGAAGAGTAGATCTCAAACCAATTGCTATGGGTTGGTTCCATACTCCCTACTAGCAAGCATTCTGAAATTACCATTAGAAGGGCTGTGATGATTCACTGCATCATGATAGGGAATGAAGTGGAAGTCCACCAACTGATTCCCTTTGTAATGTATAAGGTTGCAAAAAGGATGTCAACTCAAGCCAGATTGGCCTATCCAAACCTTATCTTTCGCTTGTGTAAAAAGGCTGGAGTCATGATTAACAAAGACTTATTTAACCTAGCAGAAATCCCAATCACCAAGCAAGTGATGGAATGCGCCCAAGTACCAGCTGATCAACCCAAAAGGAAGGCACCTGAGCCTCTTCAGGTGCAAGAGATCCCTCCAATTGAATATTGGATCCAGCTGGAAGCATCTGTTACACAATTGCAAACCACCTTGGATCAGTTAAGAGATGAGCAAAAAGACCAAACTAGCGTGCTTTGTAAACTGGTCAAGGAACAAGAAAAGCAGGGACGTGAGCTAGAAGATCTGAAGTGTCAGAAATTATCCCCTGAAGAGCCTAACGCCTCCCCATAATTAAGGTGGTTGAGTTCCACCTCTCTATTTCTGTGGCTATTCTAATTCATGTTTCTTATGTTTAGATCTACATGATCACTAGTAGTCTTTAAGTTTTTATGTTTATTTAAATTTCTATCTTTTAATTTAAGAAGTGCAAGAGTATTATTGGGATTTAAGTTTTTATTTTTCAATTAGCTATAAAATGTTCCTTTTATCATCTCATTGAACTTGAATAAAATTTTAATTTTTTTAGAAGCAGTAATGATACATAAATTTTGAATTTTATATTAAGAATAGTTCAATTATTTGTTGTGGTGGCATTGCTTTTGTTTTCTGAATGCATGAACAAACAGTGCATATTTGATATTAGAGTAAAGAATATTGGCTCTTGAAAGAATGATGATGAAAGTGAAGTGTTATTGGTAATCTAAAAAATCTAAAAAATTGATTCTTGAAACAAGAAAAAGTAGCAAAAAGAAAGAGAAAGAAAAGTAGCAAAAAAGAGAGAGAGAAAGAGAGAGCAAGCAGAAAAAGAAAGAAAGAAAAAAAGCCAATAGTTCTTAAAACCAAAAGGCAAGAGCAAAAAGTCAATAGCTCTTTAAACCAAAAGGAAAGAGCAAGGATCTAAGGCTTTGAGCATCAATGGTTAGGAGGGCCTAAAAGAAACAAAATATTGGCCTAAACAGTTCAAATGAACTGCTTCCCTAACTATATGCTTGTGGTGTGAAGGTATTAAGTGAAAAGCTTGAGACTGAGCAGTTAAAGTCGTGGTCCAAAGCAAGGAGTGTGCTTAAGAACTCTGGACACCACTGGCTGGGTATTCTAGCAAAGCTGAATCACAATCATAAGGGATTCACCCAGTTAACGTGTCTGTAGCATTTATGTATCTGGTGGTAATACTGGAAAACAAAGTGCTTAGGGTCATGGCCAAGACTCTAAAGAAGCTGTGTTCAAGAATAAAAAAGAACTGAACTAGGAGAATCAATAATATCATCTGGACTCTGAGTTCCTAAGGATGCCAACCATTCTGAGCTTCAATGGAAAGTGAGATGCCAAAACTATTCAGAAGCAAAAAGCTACTAGTCCCGCTCATCTAATTGAAATTGAGCTTCATTGAGAATTCTGATATTTATTGTATACTTTTTTTCTTTTCAATCCTACTTTGTTTTTGGTTGCTTGTGGACAAGCAACAATTTAAGTTTGGTGTTTTGATGAGCAGATATTTTATATGCTTTTTGGCATCATTTTCATATAGTTTTCATTATGTTTTGTTTAAGTTTTATTAAGTTTTCATAGGTTTTTAGTGCAAAATTCATATTTTTGGATTCTACTTTGAGTTTGTGTGTTTTATGGTAATTTCAGGTATTTTCTTTCTGAAATTGAGGAGTTTGAACAAAAGTCTGATTCAGAGACAGAGAAAGGACTACAGATGCTATCAGGATCTGACATCCATGCACTCGAAAGAGCTTTTCTGGAGCTACAGAAGTTCAAATGACGCGCTCTTAACGGCTATGAAAAAGCTGACATCCAGGACTTTTGAGGAATATATAATAGTCTATACTTTGCTTTGGAAATGAAGACCAAAAACTGGCATTCAACGCCAGCCACTAGTCCCATTCCTGGCGTCCAGCGCCCATAGGGGAATAGCTGGCGTCCAACGCCCAAAAGGGAGCCCAGGGGTGGCGTTCAACACCCCTAAGGGGTATTAGCTCGTGGGAGATACTCAAGCTCAACCCAAACACTCACCAAGTGGGCCCAAGAAGTGGATTTTTGCACTACAAGACTAGTTTATCTTATTTCTGTATTTCTTAGTTATCAAATTAGTATATATAGGAGGAGATCACCCTTGTTTAGGATCTTCCTCCCCCATTATTTCGAACACTATTATGTACAGTATGAGTCACTAACCTCTTACGGTTAAGGTTAGGAGCTCTGCTGAGTTTCATGGATCAATAATACTACCGTTCTAGTTCAATATGTCTGATTCTATTCTCTTATACATTCTCGTTCTTCATCTCATGAATTGAGGGTGATCCGTGACAATCATCCTTGTTCTACATGGGTTCCGCACGAGTCCTGACCCGGATAGCATTCAACCAAAGCTAGAGATTGCATTGCGAATTCCAATAGAGTACCTGGGCAACTTTGGATACGTGAGATATAATCCCGTTGACCGTGGGTAAGTAAGGTCTCTGTGGCGTTAAGTCTAAAGTCAGAGAAGCATCACTTTCTGATCCGGAAGATCTGCCTTGTCTGTGGCACCTTGAGTAGGATCTTGAAGGGGAGTAGATTGCTTAGAGCTTCATCTTCTGCTACAATGAGAAACCTAGAGGTGGCTTGACATCTCAATGTGGTTGATTGTTGTAGTAGAAGAGGTTAACTTGATGAGAGGACATGAGTTAATCACTTACGGCTGCCATTGAAGGAAAAAGAAGGTTATTGAAGTAGACAGTAAGAAAAGTTAATCCGGAAAGACAAAGCATCTCCGAAGCCTCAACCGTTCTCATAACATTGAATTCTCATCTATCTAGTAACATTCTATTTATCTGCTTTATATGTTTTTTCGTGACATACTATAATTTCTATCCGCCTAACTAAGATCTGCAAGGTATCCACTGTTGGCTCAAACCAACAATCTCCGTGGGATCGACCATCACTCAGCTGAGGTATTACTTGGACGATCCGGTATACTTGCCGGTCTATCTGTGCGAATTCTGCAGAGCCAATTTCGTGCACCAATACTCATATCCTCAGCAAATTCCTGAATCTGCTAAGAGCTTTCTTTTTTGTAGGGTTCTTTCCATGTCTTTTAAATTTCCTTTAAATTTTTTGTAATCTTTATTTTCCTTGCAAATTTATCTTTCTAGTAAGTTTATTTTTTTCATCTTCTTTTAAGATTCAACATTTTGTATTTGATTTCAAAAGTCTTTTGATCTTATTGAAAGCAATTTATTACTTTATTTAAATTCAATGTTATTTATTTCAATTTCAGACATTTTACTATCAAATTTATTTGCTTTTCTTTTCAGATTTTCTTTTGTTATTTAATCAATTTAAAAGAATCTCTGATGCACTTTCGAAAATTAGTACTCATAAAGAGAAGTAGATTTCACTCTCAGAATTTAGATGTTGAACTACTTCGATTTGCTAAAAATCGGTAAAACAGGAATATTTTCTGATTTGTGGAGTTTTACTATTTGCCGGTTTCTTCTTTGTCATTTTTTTTTTCTGATTTTGAAGATATGAGATTTGGTGGGGGAAAGACAAAAGCGTTCCGTGGGAAACCTGCAAACTACAGCAACTTGGTAGTGTGACCTTCAATGCCACATTTTCTGGATTGCCAGAAGCAGAAAGGCTTCACAAGTTTTATTCTGACAAGCATCATGGTAGGGCGGAGTTCCAACAAATTGATGATGAGGGAACACAAGGTATACCCGAAAGTGAGGAGAATGTTTTGTACGATTATCTAGGCAATGCTGGAGATTTCGATAAGCTTGACTTTGAAAGTAAAAAACACTCTGTCGTGATGAGCAAGAAGGAGATCCAAGCCACTGTTGATAACACTCTCAAAGCTTCATGATCGAGAATTTGCGATCATGGATCCTCTTTCTTTAGGAGTTGGGAAGATGGATCCTGTCAAAGTTTCCACTTTTGGATTTTGCACGGTGAACACTCAACACTCTACACTCAACACTCTACACTCAACATCATTGTTTAACTAGTTTACTTCTTTTAGTTATTCCGGTTTGCAAATTTACACTTCAGTTCCTCGTAAGATTTCAAGTTAGTCTCTAGAAAATTAAATGTATATGCTTCGGTAATTCAAAGATTTTTATTTTTATACTTTAGTTTCTTGAAACTTAAACATATACATTTTAACTTTTCAAAAAAAAAAAATTCAAGAAGTGATTTTGTTAAGGTGTATATCTTTAATCTTTTACTAACTGAAGTGATAAAATAGAAGTCTTTTAGAAATTAAAGTGTCGTATGGCTCTTTAGTTCGTTTTTCTTTTTCTCCTTGGATTGGGTTATTGACTTACTGTGGTGACTATGTTTACTTATGTGGAGACCATAGAAGTGTATAAGTCAATAAAATTCATCAGTGTCCCTCTTTTATAACTTTAGTTCTTGGATTGAATGTTGTTATGATACTTTTCCCATGTTAATATATTTATCAACTATTAGAAATAATTAAAATTTTAATTTTCTATTTCTCATGTCAACATATCTTTAATTAGTCTTTCCAGTAATACATTTAATTTAATAGTTTGATAATGGAATGACGAACGAACATTACATGTAATTAATTATTTTGGGCTATTTCATTTTCAATTATTTATACAATATGCTACATCATTAAGGTTTATTTATTATTTTTTAATAATTTTAATTTAAAAAAATTTATTATTCATTTTTGTGAAAAAAAGAAAGTTCAATTTTTGAGAATAAATTTCTTTAGAAAATATGTATTAATTGATACCTGTAGAAAACAAATGAAAAAAAATGGTTTAGTATTATCTATAAGAGAAAGTATAAGAGCCAATGGCTTAAGCGTACAAAGTGTACAATGAAAGTTTAGGAAGTATTAGAGATATAACCATTAATGTTACATTGTCCTATTAGGTTACGCTTTTGGAATGAGTGGGTTCATAACATGGTATTAGAGTTTTAGATCCAAAAGGTTATGAGTAATGCTTATTTTATTCATAGACCAAAAATTTAGCCCATTATACACTTAGGTCATTAGCTCCCTAGCACTACTCTATCTAAAATCAACCGAGGCCAGGAAGAGATATCAGTATCAACATCAAATCCACTACAAATGACAAGGGAATATAATTATATAAATAAATATTTTTTTTTTCAAAATGTATTAACACATAATTATACAAACAACATATATTTGTGTGTAAAAAGATGACAAGGGAATGAAATAGAGAAATAATCACCTTTACTCAAATCGTGTTTGATGATGATTTAAGAGGGGCAATAAAATAATGTAGAGACATTGTGCATTTGTGCCCCTATCCCTATCTCCCCACTCAAAATTGGCAAAGATCCCTATATCTGATAAATTTTCAATAATGAAATCCTCAAGCTTATTCTGTTTTTGCAAAATTTACTAGAGTTTCCAAATTTCATGTAACTATGCAACATGAATTATATTTTTAAAAGGACGCGATAAATAAGCTCACATACAAGTTTTCTAATCATTTAATTATCTCAACATTATGAGTAATTTATTTTTATCATAAAAAACCCATATCGTAATGGTCTAACAAACAAAGACTAAAGCTTATAACAAGATGTTATACAAACCAAACACGGAGAAACATAAATTGAACTTTCTGGTGCTACCAAAGCATTAAAACAGAAACATGCGGTTAAAGTCACCAATCTGATACATCAAATCAAACAAACTAATTATTTTCATTCAGGTTCTAAATTTCCGTTGGTGATATGCAAACTAATAAGGTAGCAAGCATAAAAGCAAAGAAAATGGTACAAGTTGAGGAAGCTTTGAGGTTTGTGCCACAAAACAGCCACTTCCTCCATCAGAACCTGCAAAATCATTCTTTCTTTCCTATCCCATGTGACATGTTATAGATCCCTCGTCCCTGAAAAAAAGCAACGGATCTCAGGAAACGAGAGAAGACTTGCTGAGCATGTTTAATTCAGAGAGAGTCAATAGAGATCATGTGAAGTTTTTCATTAAAATAACCAACTTACGATCATGTACAATGAAGTTGCTGCCAAAGCAATTGGTATTGCAACAGATGTAATCTTATCATATGGTCCCTTCAAGTACGTATGTTTATGGATATTCTGGAAATACTTTTGCTTCTCAACAAGCTTCTCTCGTGGTCTGAAAGGTGGTTCTGACATCCTGTGTAACATAATGAACAACAATCTCAAATGAGTTTCCTAAAAGGGGGAATTTGTGAAGAATATTGGGCTCTATAAACAAATGAGATTGCAATGCCCCCAAAGAGAAATACTTGAAGCCAAATCAGGCATGAAACACAAGCAAAAAAATATAATACAGATTAAAAGCCACAATACAATGAACATAATTATTGAACTATCCACATAACCTACACATAACTTCTATCCACTAAAGTGGCTACTTTCAACAATACGTGGGGAGAAGCTAGAAATACCGGGAAAATGGTTGTTTCACTTTAATGGTGCTGTTATTTCTCAATTCATTCAATTAAATGAACATATTGTATACCTAACTGCACGCCCAATCAAATTCTAGCAATTCAAACTTGTGATGGTTCTGTAGTAAAATAGCATCTCTCGAGTAAAAAAAAAGTAGGAACAGCACAATTGCACAAACCACCCTGAACCAAACTGCAGACAACTACAGCAAACTTCAATGAACCATAGTCCGAATACAATGATGTTTTTTTCTAGGGCATTACATTCTATCAAATAATCCAACTAATCCTGACAAAAATCATACACTACTGTTTATGTTTAGACAATAATTTGAACAATATTCGATCCAATTTCACAACACCGAATCAATTTTCCTTTTTGAATTTAAAAAAACGCAGTTAGCGTAGCATGAGTAAGAAAGGGACTTGCAGAAAACACGGAGCGTACAAAGTAAAAAATGGACAAGAAATGAATAACTGTACTAAGCAACGGAGAGAAGAATTAGACACTGAAAAAGAAACTCACTCTGCACGAAGGAAACGGGTCTTCGAAAATGTAGGAGCTGAGAGAAACGGAGATGAACACGCCCTTCTGTTCCTGAATCTCTGAAACAATCTAGCGTCCTCGATTGACCAAGATAGCCGCACATCACAAAATTACGTTACTGCCCTTTCCTCTTTTCGGGTTAACAAAATGGACCAGGCCCACCCGGCCCAATACTAATTACTTTACGACGATGGAGTTCGCGGGAAACGGTGTCGTTACGCCTTCTCAGATTCATTCTCCCCTTGTGCTTGTACAGATGAAAAACAGAGAGGTTGGAAGGTGGAAACCGAAAACGAAAAAGCTTTACCACGCTCACTCACCAACCTTTTCACGTTTTGACGTTATGATTATTAGCGTGTCTCTGATTGTCCGTTGATATCTCTTTTCTCTCACCAACCCCGAATCTTCAACTACAATTCACAGGTAAAGATACTTCCCTTGTTGAGATCATATGAAACAACAATTTCTTGAGTTCTGCATTTCCTCTTCATCTATTATTAGTAATTTTCCCCGTTTATTTAAATTCTTCGTTTCTTTGTTCAGCTGAAGATAGTTATGATTAGAATTCAGAATTCAGAAAACTGTGTTAAATTATGATGTTACTGTTTGTTCTTTATTATATTATATACTTAGCATAGATGGTAGTATTTACTATTTAGCACCATCATATCACAGTTGCATTCATATAGTCACAGTTTGATTACTAATAATATTAATATGTTTTTATTTATGCTGTTCATCTTCTGTTTGATATTTTGATTCTTAAGAGAGGATCAACAAAACAGGTCAGAGTCATGGCTGCTTCAGAAGCTGTTCTGCAAGTTGTGTGTGGTTCAAGTTCTTATGATTTTCATAATGTGAGGTCCAATAAATCCAAGGGATTTAACACAAGGAAAAGAAGTTCAGTGCATGTCCAAGCACAACTTAGTTCAAGACCATTCCGTGCTTCTAAGGGGAAGCGTGTGTTTCATGGTACTGATAAATTGGAATCTCTTGTTTGTAACTGTAAAAGGGTTGAAAGTGTCAATGGAGATACAAATAACAACCACGAAGGTGCCCCGTCTAAGTTGGATAAAATACAGAATTCAGGTTCTCTTGATGAGATTGTGACTGATAGTACACGACATGGAGAAGCGATGGGATTAGATGTTGCAGTAAAACATAATAATGGAGGTTTTACATCTAAGGACAAGTTGCATATCGATGGACTTAGTAGAGATTCACTGAACAAGGTCAGCGGGAATTCGATAGAGGATGAAGCATGGGATTTACTGAGGAGCTCTATTGTTTATTACTGTAATAATCCCATTGGAACAATTGCTGCTAATGATCCTAGCAGTACTGTTATATTGAACTATGATCAGGTCTTTATCCGTGACTTTGTTCCTTCTGGGATAGCTTTCCTCTTGAAAGGAGAGTATGATATAGTGCGGAATTTTATTCTTCATACCCTTCAGTTACAGGTAATTTCTTGAAATTTTACTTGATGGTTTATTCATCTTTACAAGTTATGCTTGTTGGTAGGGTAATAACTAATCAGGTTTTGGCAGAGTTGGGAGAAAACCATGGATTGTCATAGTCCTGGGCAAGGTTTGATGCCTGCTAGTTTCAAGGTGCGGACGATTCTCCTAGATGGAGATGATGCTGCAACTGAAGATGTCTTGGATCCTGATTTTGGTGAAGCTGCAATTGGACGTGTTGCACCAGTTGATTCTGGTGGCAATTCTTACTGCCCTATGACTCTTAATTATTAGTTCATACATGATACTTCTTCTTTTTCTCCCTTTTTTAAAACTTTAATTTTCCAGATGCTGCATTAAGTAGTAACACTATAGTATTCTTTTGTCAGGATTATGGTGGATTATATTGTTGCGAGCATATGGAAAATGCACTGGAGACCTATCTGTGCAAGAGAGAGTTGATGTGCAAACTGGAATTAAGATGATTTTAAAGCTGTGCCTGGCTGATGGTTTTGATATGTTTCCTACTTTGCTGGTTACCGATGGTTCATGTATGATTGATCGTCGGATGGGAATACATGGTCACCCTTTGGAGATACAAGTTAGTTGCTCCTATTTTCGCTTCTAAAATAGCCATCTTCTTATGAGGATATGGATCCTAGCCAATGAATGCTAATTTGAAACTCCATGCATGTTTTTGTTCCAACAGGCATTGTTTTATTCAGCACTACTTTGTGCACGTGAGATGCTTACTCCAGAAGATGGATCAGCTGATCTTATTAGAGCCCTTAACAATCGTCTAGTTGCATTATCATTTCATATAAGGGAGTATTACTGGATTGATATGAGAAAAGTCAATGAAATCTACAGATACAAGACAGAGGAATACTCCTATGATGCTGTTAACAAATTCAATATATATCCAGAGCAAATTCCTCCATGGTTGGTTGAATTTATGCCAAGCAAAGGAGGCTATTTGATTGGTAACCTGCAACCGGCTCACATGGACTTCCGTTTCTTCTCCCTTGGAAACTTGTGGTCCATTGTCAGTAGTCTGGCCACTGCAGAACAATCACATGCAATTTTAGACCTTATTGAAGCAAAATGGGCAGAGTTAGTAGCTGACATGCCATTCAAGATATGTTACCCTGCTCTCGACGGGCAGGAATGGCGGATTATTACCGGAAGCGATCCCAAGAACACGTATGCCACTTGACATTATGCTGTCCGATGTTATTCATTTTAGTTTCAATTATTTGCATTCACCTTTTATTTCTCTTGCAGTCCTTGGTCCTACCACAATGGAGGGTCATGGCCAACTTTGCTCTGGCAGGTTAGTCCCTGATCCTGCCTCTTCTTTCTCTTAACAGATACTATCTATGCTACTTTCATCTGCCAACCAATGGGCCTCTTCTATCCGTTGGTTGTCCAAAAGTTTTAGCTAAATTGTTTAAGGCAAATGAGAGGCAATTTGAACAGAAAAGATATATTTCCTTTTTCCATTTGGTCGAAATTCTGACTTTTTTTCAGAAAATTTCCACACCTACATTACAGTTCTTAATAGAAGTGGCATGCACAAATTGTCGATTGATGATTATCACAAAGGTTTTTTTTTTTAAATCTTTTTTGCAGCTTACTGTTGCATGCATTAAGATGAATAGAGCAGATATTGCTTCAAAGGCCGTCCAAGTTGCTGAGAGGCGCATATCGAAAGACAAGTGGCCTGAGTATTATGACACCAAACGAGCTAGATTTATTGGGAAGCAAGCACGGCTTTTTCAGACTTGGTCTATTGCTGGATACCTTGTGGCGAAACAACTACTTGCCAACCCGGATGCCGCGAAGTTCCTCACTAATGAAGAGGATTCAGAGCTGATAAATGCCCTTTCTTGTATGATCAGCGCAAACCCAAGAAGAAGGAAACGTGGTAGGAAGAAGCAGAGCTTCATAGTTTGAGACTTTGAGTTGATAGCGAGAAATTTTGATTGAGTTTAGATTTGATTTGGATAGTGATATATGTTTTGTAACATACTGTTGTATTAAAGTAATATTAATTACCAAGATATTATTCCTGTAGATAATTGTGTGAAATAATAGTGATTTCAGTTCAGACTTGAGCCAAATGTCTTCCTTTCTCTCCTTTTTTCTAGGGTCTGGTTTCCTTTCCTTACTTGAGATTTTGTTCACCCTGGGACCCCAATCAACTTTGAAATCATCGCATGTGTCATAATAATATGGGGTTAACTATACTGTTGTGAACTTTATATGATTATATCATTATGCATCTTAATTCCTAAATTTTAAAATGTGAAATTTTTTCAAAATTTTTCAAATGTGTAAAGTGATTACAGATTAGCAATGTTGGCAGTTGGAAAATTTTTCATCAATTCCTACTTAGTAATGGTTGTCTTCAGAAATATTTGTGAAGATAAATGCATGTTTTATGGAGAGCAGGTCCCGTCTTACGTATTGCTCATGTTTTTCCAAAATTGTATACGTATATATATAGTTAGCGTTGAAATGTCATGTTATGACATCTAAAATTCTATAGTAATTAATTGAGTTAATACTCAAAATGGCTCCTGAAATTTGACCTTCGATGCAATTTAGCCCTTAAATTTTCAATTGACTCAAATTGTACCCTAAAATTTTGACCCGTACTTCAATTTGGCCCTTCCGACAGTTTTTCGTCACTGGAAAGCTGACTTGGCAATTTTAAATGACACGTGGCATTGTAATAGTTAGATGACATGGCCAAATTTTTTAAAGCATCAATTTAACCCCTCACAATTTGAACATAAACCTAACAGTTTGATAAAAAAATTATAAAATAAAATAATAAATTACATAAATATCCTCGTCTTCTTCCTCTTCTTACATCTTCTTCCAATATTCACCATCCAACAATCACCATTGTTATCATCACACTAAACACTGCACCACCAAAATATATTATAACCGATTATTAGATCTTAATGGTTTTTATAGAAAAAATATGAAATAATTTTATAAAATGTCATTAATATCCTTTTTCTTTATCATCTTTTTTAAAAAAGAACCTCGAGTTCTTCCACCAACCTTTTCAATGGTGGCCATTGACATTCATGAAGGTTGAGGCGCTATGAATCTTTTCGACAGGGAATTGTTCTCCATATGACCCTTTCTTCATGGCACTTTATCACCTATATATATAACTAAGCATTGTAATTTGAGATTGCAAATTTTGGGTCTTTCTTTTCTTTGATTTCAATTTTTAAATTTGTCAAATAGGCATCGACCAAAAATTTTACATCCATATTTATAAGTCTCTCAAGACTTATTATCCTAGGTGTTAATAGGTGTTAATAGAGACTTGGTGGTTTGAGATTAAAAAGTTAAATATGTGAAAAAAAAGAGTCAAATGAAAGAACGAAAATAGAAAAAATAGCAGTTGTAATAGAAAAAATAAAATATAAGAACTAACATTCTTAACCTTTTGTTGTGTATTATGTGAGATTATGTTATTTGCAATAACAGTCAGGGAAGGAACAAATGAAATTGAATCAAGCGTAGTGATGTACAGGGAGTGAGAGAGAGAAAAAGAAGAAAAAAAAGGTAAAATTGAAATTTTAAAATAAAATTATTATTTAAAATATTTAAATATAAATATAATTATTACATAATTAATAAAATGGTTGAATCTTAATCATTAGTTCAAATTTTCAATGGTTATGATTCAAAAAGAATTTTGGACCACCAAGAATCAAAATATACTTTATCCATTTAAGAAAACTTCTACTATGTTAAATATAAAAATTATTTATCACTAATAAAAATAAAAGTTTATCTATTTTGTGTCTTACAAAAAAATATGAAAATTTTAAATTTTTTAATGTATTTATTTTATATTTATTAAATGAAAATATTTAAAAAATTTTAATAATAATAAACTTATCATGTATATTTAGTACACACATTAACTACTACGATTTGTTGGAATTGGGGCTGCGCTAGGTTTTATGTTCAAATTGTTAGGGGTTAAATTGATGCTTTGAAAATTTTGGCCATGTCATCTAACCGTTGCAGTGCCACGTGTCATTTAAAATTGCCAAGTCAGCTTTTCGGTGACGAAAAACTTCGAAAGGGCCAAATTGAGGCATGGGTCAAAATTTCAGGGTACAACTTGAGTCAATTGAAAATTTAAGGGCTAAATTGAGTCGAAAGTCAAATTTTAGGAGTCATTTTGAATATTAACTCGTAATTAGTTTGTACTAAATTTGTTTAACTAACATCAATTTTTAATTTTTATAAAAATCTGCGGGGATCCGCGAAGACTCCGGTCTCCAACAAATATGAAATTTCCGTTACTCATCGTGGAAATGAGATGGAGACGAAAACAGATTATGGAGGTGGGGCGGGACGAGAGGCATGTCCCTTTTTATGGGGATCTGTTGCCATCCCTACTCATGATAGCTATCATAGCTTTTGAGGTTTTATCCTATAAAATAAAAGGTGAGGTCTGTACTCTATAGTGGTATGGAAAAGAATGGCTAAGGGTGGAAATCAAGCAAGGTACGGAAATTCACTGGAGTGTTACTTGGAGGATATAAATGAGATTTGAACACCAAAAATATCTTTTTGTCGTGGCTCATGGCCAAACAAACAGACCCAGTTAGATAGAACCCACCCAGACCACACCCAATAGGCCTATAATTACTAGGTGTTTATTATAGTGTCTAAAAAATATTGTCTAATTATTAAAATAAGTAAAATAATTAATTTTAAATTTAAAAGTATAAAGTTAAAAAACTTTAAATATTTTAAAGTTACTATAAAAAGTAATTTAGACAAAAGTTAGGCACCAAACAAAAGGCACCATAAAATTCGCCATTCATGCACGTGATAAAATTGAAATTATAATTTTAAATTATTTTATTAAAATTAATTTAAATTATAATAATTTAATTAATAAATAAGTAATATGATGTATATTGTTTATTCTTTTTTAAATATGATATTAAGTATATTAACTCAAATGTAACTATTAAGTGTATAAGAATTATGTTTGAATTATGAATTCTTTAAATAAAATTATCCCATTTAAAATATTTAAATTATGATTTCAATCATAAATTACAATTATGATTTAAAAAAATTTGATACAATATTATATTTTTTCTCCACTTCACTATTAATATACTGATATTGCAAGTCTACATTACAATATATATTTTTCTGAATCTTGACTGAAAAAAAAATAGTTACGTGTTTCTATCATTCAATTTATTTAATACACCATATTCTAACACTAACGATATTTTAAAAAAAATATATATTGATAAAAATAGATATAATATGATTACAAATATAACATAAATAAATAAAATATATAAATAAATACTAAACCAATATGCTTACCAATGTCTTTGTTAAATTTTGTAAATTAGAGAATAATTATGTATTCGGTTGTTTAGTGATCACATAGATGATCAATTAATTAGATTGTAAATTGATATCACAATGTGTATCTTATTTTTTTTCTCATTTCTAAATGAAAGCGAGAATTAAGAGAAATAAGTAGTAATATATATAAAAAAAAATTTTGCACTACAACACATAATTATTACTAAAAAAAATATTCACATTAAAATATTAAAATTTTACATACGTACTGTAAATCATGAATATCAATTACAATGTACTGGTCACTTCTCCTTATCTTTTACCATGATATAAGTTTTTCTTTTCCACTCAAGAGTCCAATAATATCTAATTGAACAAAAAAAATTAAATTAAAAATACCAAATTAAGAACAGATGAGTGAATAATATAAGAAATTAAATTCTGCTTGATTTTTCAATCTCAAAATTTGAAAAGACATAGACCTTCCTTTATACCAATTCATTCTCAAACATTTTTGTCAAATAGTTATCAATTCATTCTCAAACATTTTTGCCAAATAGTTCTTGATTGAACAATAAATTTTATCGTACTGCAAAATAAATTAAATATAAAAGCTATTAGCTTCTACAAAGCTATTAAAAAGAATTGTCTTTGACTTGTGGAATGGCGTACTTATAAAATTAACTTAAAATACGAATTACAAATATTTTTAAGAATTTAATTTTGATGCACTGACAATGTAAAGTAGTTTTACACATGCATCCAATTATATAATAACACATCAGTAAAAATAACTACTTTTCACATTGAATGCGTGAATGGTCATACAAAAGAACGGATGTGATTGCACGATTGTATAAAATATTTTACACTGTCAGTATATCAAAATTAAACTCTATTTATAAATTGAACTTAGCATTATTTGAAAAAATTTAGTAAAAGAATCAACTAATTTAGTAAAAGAACTATTTCTATGTAAGCCATCTTGTTCTTGTCAACTTGGATGGGACTTTCTATAGCCTTATAATTCTGGTCTTTATTTTTCATATTTTTTCTTCGTATAATTTACTGTAGGTGATACTATTGATAGGATAGTAGACA
>NC_029776.3:102613334-102619056 GCF_000817695.3 Arachis duranensis
AAATTAATAAATAACAATAATTAATACTTAAAACATCATATATATATTTGTTTGTGGTATTGCCCAAAATTAAATTGACCTCATGTTCAAAGTCTTAATATCGCAATTGGAGTATAATTAATACCTAAAGTTTTAATAATTAAATACCAAAAATAAGTTAATTAAATAACAATAATTAATACTTAAAATATTGAAAAAAATTAATAAATGTGAAAAATAAAAATAAAAAGAATTAATAAATAATAATAGTGTTTAAATAAAAAAATTGATAAAGAATAATAATTATAGGTAAAAATAGTGTATTTATTTTAGAGTAAAAAAATATATGAGAAATTATTCAATAACTCGTGCCATGCATATGATAATAAATTGTTCAATAACTTGTACCATGCACGTAATAAGGTTGAAATTATAATTTTAAATTTTTTTATTAAAATTAATTTGAATTATAATAATTTGATTAATAAAAAAGTAATACGTTATGCGTTTGTTTTTTCTTAATCTGGTGTTAAGTGTTACAACTCTAATATAATCATACATTATAATTAATTGTGGTATTTTTAATTGATAATTGATAAATAGTTTAATAGTGCATTAAATATTGATTTGATATAATTATAACGAAGATATGTTCCTAAATTAGTATAATTATATATTATTCATTAAATATTAATTATAATATAATTACAATGAAGATATTTTTTATAAAATAATCTAGAATTGAAAAAATTTCATTCATTTTGGAGGGAAAACGGAGGCATGAGAGATCGACACGTCACCTTTAGTAATTGGAGGAAAACCCAATTTTAGTATATTAAGTGGATTTTTTTATTCTCAGAATATATTTATTCTAAATATTTTTTATTTAGTTTATACATATATATAAATTGTATGTAGATATATTTAAATCACATATATTAGTTATTTTCTTATCATAGTTATTTTTTTGAGCCTACAATCAATCGATAATTTTTTTATATAAATTTATTTGAGAGAAAAAAGGAGTTCATGTGTAATTTCCAAAAATTATAATAATTTTTTTATTTATGTATACGTGTATATTAATTTTGTTATATATATTATGGTAGTTTTTCTTAATATATACATATACATAAATAATTTTATACATATACATAAATAAAAAAATATGTGAATTATATTTTGTTAAATTCTATAATATCAATTATTAAAAACATCTAAATCACATATATTAATTATTTTTTGTTCATTTTATATATATGATTATCTTTTATTCTACAATCGTGCAATAATTTTTTATTTTTTATATCTATGTATATTTGCCAATCTTCATTTATATACATGATTAATTTTTTTTTAAATAGTGATGTTTTAATTTTTTTTCTTTTACATATCTTTGTATGTTAACAAAAAAAGTAAAATCACATATTGTGACTCTTTTTTTTTACCACGTCGTCTTAATGTTAATTAATCAATCTTGTGTAATTAAACTTTTAATCACTCTGATCTATTGATAAATTACACTTCTATTAATAATTACATTACTAATCTAAAATACAAAAAAAAAGAAAAAACGGTATTACATATATCCAAGAAAGGAAATAAAAAACTTAAAAATTGAGAAAAAAAGAAATTTTATATTAACAAATTTAAAAAAAACATATTCAAAAAGAATAGTCATAATATATAAATTGAGGCAACAATTTAAATTTCTCTAAAACTAATTTAATCAAATACTAATATTAGAACTAAATTATTTAAATAATATTTAATCTATTCTAGTCATTAGATACGTATAGATTAGAGTCATTCTAGTAACGACAACCAACCGAAATAACATCATAAGATCGAACATTTAGAATCTGTACAAATTCAGACTATCTTCTTGTTAAAATTGTCAAACTAAATTGACCTTTATTTTTCTCAATGATATTGCATTGATGCACCAGAATGCCGGTAGTTTCTGAAAAAATCACAGTATGTTATAAAATTATTTTAATACAAAAGTTTAAGAAAAGAAAATTTAAATATAGTACCAATCTTTGAAATTGCATCTTCAAATTTGAACGAATTTTCTAAAATTGAACGTAAATTTAGGAAATTCAATCTTATTATATGCTCCACTTCGAATATTTTCGGACAAACGTAGAAAGCATGGAGGGAATGAGACTTGAACTTGACCTACAAAATTCCTTGAAAATAATTGCTCAATCAAAGAAGAATAAAAAATTAGAAAAAAAGAATGCTTTACCTGTTAGATTTAGACTCACAAATCACAAAAGAAACACTATATATAACCTAGGTTAGTAGTACAAAAGTAATTATAGAAATTAATTATTGATATCAATATCAACTTACCACTATTAACGTTAGTATCATATTTATGGCAATTAGTAGAACAAAAAGTAACTATAGAAATTAATTATTGATATCAATATCAATTTACCACTATCAACGTTAGTATTATATTTATGACAATTAGAATTATAGAATTGTGTTTTTTTTTAATTATTAATATCTTAATCTTTTTAAAAATATGTTTGCTTTTTTTAAATATAACGTGTATATGTGCTGTTTAGACCTTTATTATTATTATTATTATTATTAATTAATTAATTAATTAATTAATATCAATATCAATTTGTCACCATGAATGTATGTATCAATTTGTTACTAATTATGCTTGATTAAAAATAATAATTTAAAAATAATAATTAAAAATATTAATGGTCAACAATTAGTATTATATAATTAATCTAATAATTAGTATCAATTTGTATCAACGTGTATATAAACTTACATAATGATTGAGAATTAGAATTATATAAATTAATATAATAATTAGAATGATTAAAAATATTTAATGATTGACATTAGTATAATAATGTATTAAATATTAATTTTTATATAATTATAAAAAAGATATTTTTTAAAATAGATTGAAAAGATAGTAAATATTATTGAAAGTAGCGCTTTTATATTGAAAATAAAAAAGTTCATAAAAAATTGCATCTCACTTCTAATATTTCTAAAAATATACTAATATACCAATAATACTAATAGTTGAAAAATAATTTAACTGCCACTAAAGCCACTCAAAACTGCCGCTAATTGCTTGTTTTAGTGTGATGTGTATCCTTCAAAAATTTTCAAGCTTCAGAAAAAGTTTTGTTTTCTCTTGTGAGATGGACGACAAAAGGATTATGTCCAGCAAAAATTACGTTACTAAATGTTGTCGAGTTTGACAATATTAATACGTGAACTCATAGTTAATAAGACAAAAAATCTTCATATATATTTTTGTTTGTGTTGTTTGAGTGTGTTAAATTGCTTGTGCTTGCTAATTATGCGCATGTATATGTGTTACTTGCTATACATACAACTTATTTTTGTGAATTGATGTCTTAATGACTTGTGTATGTCTACTGGTTGAATGGAGGTAGTAGACACAAAGGTGTAGTAGTCCGACATAGCTATATATGACGCGCATAATTTGGGCGTTCCTAATGATTAGTACGGATTAAAAAAAAAAGCATAATCATTTCCATAATAAAGTGAACAATTTTTATTGGAAATCTCCTTAATATACTAAAATTGGGTTTTTTTCCAGCTAATAAGGATGACGTGTCACTCTCTCGTAAGTCCGTTTTTTCTCCAAAACGAATAAAATTTTTCATCTATTCTAAATTATTTATTATAATTATATTATTATATTATATTTAATATTTAATGAATAATATATAATTATACTAATTTAAGAACATATCTTCATTATAATTATATCAAATCAATATTTAATGCACTATTAAACTACTTATCAATTATAATGCGTAATTACTGTACATAATAACAAATTGCCTTAATAGTAATTAATTTACCTATTTATTTTTGTTTTACTAAGGTCTATAAATAGTGTTTTTCTGTCGTACATACATCTAAATTTGAGAGTCAGCTCATAATTTTATATTTAGTATTTTTTTTACTACTTCATAGAATAAGAATGTATTCTTCATTTTTTATTGAAGTTGATCCTTTTAAGGTACAATTTATAATTTTTTATAATATTTTTCATATACTCATTCTATTATATTATTCTTTTAATAATTTATTAATTGTTGTTACTCTAAGTTGTTCTTATCGTCTAATGTTCCAATTCGATTGTCTTTTGCCACAATCATTTACAATGCATCACATCCATGAAATACCTCATCGAGTTGTCTTCACTGATTCGGATTCCAACTACATGGATGTAAGCGTTCAAAGAAGGGGCAATAATTTCTACTTTACCGAATGATTGTTGGATCTACTCACCTATTATGACCAACCTAATGGAATGTGGTTAAAGGAGGATGAGTAAATTATTATAATTTTAATTATTCGATTAAAATTGTAATATCAGTTGTGATATTTTAATTATTAATGCATTATTAAACTACTTATCAATAATTTTAATTATCTAACATTTGTAATTTATTTTTATAATTAAAATAATTAAAATTAAGTAGATCGTTATTAAACTACTTATCAATAATTTTAATTATCTAACATTTGTAATTTATTTTTATAATTAAAATAATTAAAATTAAGTAGATCGTTATTAAACTACTTATCAATAATTTTAATTATCTAACATTTATAATTTACTCATCCTCCTTTTTTATCAAATTATTATAATTATTCGGTTGCATAATTTTTCATTAGATTCACCATCCTAAATTGGTCAATTTGGTTCAAATTCAGATTTTGTTTTTCTTTTTTTTTTAATTGCTCTTATTGCAGCAAGTGTCCTCAGATTTTTATTGTGAGCTGCAAAATAAATGTCCCAAACTCTCAATACTTTTGTCATCATTTTCGTTGTGTTTTTAACTCTGTTGATGTACTATTAATTTTAAATTTATACGAATTTTAAATGTTGATACTTACGATATTATTTCAGTTAGTTGTCGTTACGAGAATGACTTTATACTATACGTGACTAAAGACTAGAATAGATTTAATATTGTTTAAGTAATTTTGGTTTTAATATTAGTATTTGATTAAATTATAATTAGAGAATTTTAAATTATTGTCTCAATTTATATATTATGATTATTTTTCGTGAATGTACTATTTTTAAATAATTTAATAATTAATAAAATAAACTGGTGTCAAGTATATTATTTAAGTTTATTTTTATTCTTTATTTTTTTATTGGTATTTTCATTATATTTGACAAAAAAAAACTCTACCTAAATATATAATTTTTCGTTGTCCTAAGCACAATTTAGTTGCCAATAAAAACCGATTTTATCTATAAAAAATAATGAAACATGTATCTTTTGATATTATATTAATATAGTAAGTAGACATTATGATATAATAATATCTTTAATTATATTATAATTAGCTCATAAATAATGTATGATTATATTATTTTAGAAAACTTTTTTCATTATAATTATATCAAATCAATATTTAATTATGATAAAATATGTTAATTATAATTATATCATAAAATTATAATAATTACGATAGTTATGTTATATATTTTAATCATTTATGTAAGTAAATAAACTAGAAAACAATCAAATCAAATCATGAAAGTAAATAAATAATATAGAATAATATTATACATTTAATTGTATTATAATTAGCTCATGAATAATGTATGATTATATTATTTTAGGAAAATATTTTTATTATAATTATATCAAATTAATATTTAATATATTATTTAAATCTATTTTTTATATTATACTAATAT